>NW_003299110.1:274731-280102 GCF_000151645.1 Tuber melanosporum | reverse complement strand
TATATATCTTCTTTTAATGTTTAACATTTTGCACAGGATTTCTCAAAATTCTCCAACAAACTTCAAATCCACATCTGAGACAATTTCTATTCGTAAGCTATATAGTTTCCATATTTCATTTATAAAGACTGTAGGCACATCCTTTGTGGTGGCAGTTTCTTCTAATCCAACAAAATGGGTCATTTTAGTATACCTGTTAACAACTACCATAATCTGGGTACACCCTTGACTTTGGTGTAACTGCATAATAAAGTCAACGGAAATTGATGCCCATGCTGTATAGGATATTGACAGCAGTTGTAGTAGACTATATTTTATGTATCATGGGGATTTGTTGTATTGACAATCATCACATAACTGTATATAATCATTTACTCAATCTGCCAGGCCTTTCCAATAAAAGTCACTCATAATTATCTCAAGGGTTTTTTATTGTCCAAAGTGTCCTGCTATTTTAGCATGATGATACCTTTCAGCTCTTGTTGTATAAAGATCCTGGTTTTTGAATAGGAATAGTCTTTGCTTATAGTAAAGCAACTCGATGGATAGGGTCCAGTCTTTCGGAAAAGGTTTACCATTGTCTCGTAATTTTTCCAACTCACTTTTTTCTTTTAAGCCATTCTCTATCTCCTGGAATGGCCTCTAGGATTTTTTCCAAGAAATCAAAATTCAATTGCTTCAATTCCTTGTGGGCTAGTATATTCCTAGTCATGAGGGTTCGCTCAGGTATTTCAACTCCATCATGCCAGTGTGTATTCTGGTTTATTGATGCACGTAACTGGCAAACTATCAGTTTTAACCCACGGATAGTAATAGCTCTTGTTGCAATATCTGTACTGCCGACTCTCGACATGCCAGTATTCTCTAGATTGTCTATTTCCATCAAATATCCGCAGTATTAATTTTTCAATCACTAGCTGGACAATTTGATTGCCAGCTTTAATATGACAGTATGCATCTCGATGGTTGAATAGTAACACTTTGAGTTTACTAGTATAATCTGTGTCGATTACAACAGTACCAGTAGAGATACCACTCTTGACGGCTAAGCTGCTTCATGCGCAGCAATCCTGCCATCAGTCCTGATAGGTAGTGTAATGTGTACGGAAGGTGCTAATCACATTATCGGCCATAGGTACGATGGTTGAGAGGTGTCCTATTCTACTGGAGAGGAGGGGAGAGCTGAGAATTAAAGGAGGCTTCGAGGGTGTACTGAGGAATCAAAAAAGTAAGCACTCAACTAAGTATATTAGAATACTATCTGTTGAAGTCTACCTCTTCCATCATGGAATCAGGCAGTCTTTAAGTACATAAATTTGTGCATGTCTAGCATGAATGAAACTTATCAAAGATATCAACTAATACACTTTGGTAAAACTATTTAAGTATCCAGACAATACGTAAAACAAAATATAAAGCAAAACCAAGTATCAAATGATACTTAAAACAAACAAAGTATTAAACGATACTTAAAACAAACCAAGTATCAAAGTAATACTTAAAACAAAACATAAAACAAAACCAATAACATAGTACCCGTACCTGTTACAGGTAGTTCAATAGCAATGCCGGTTCCAACAACTAGCTGTGCCTGTGCTGGGACTACATCTTTCTGCATAGCATAGAGATCATGGCCTGCTGTCATCCAAAAACCTTTGGTTGGTAACCTTACTCTTGTGTCTAACTGTTTTACTTGAATCACAGAGTCTGAGTCATTCAAACTTGCTATTTCCTGTATATTATCTGTATTTATATCATACACTGTACTGCTTGTTATTAGGCATACTTGAATTTCTCCTTCTACAGTTCTTGTTACTGAACTGACTTGGAAGTTTTTGGGTTTCGATATCCCTTGTTCATGATATGCAACTCTCTCCTCCCAGAAGTACTCCCGCCATCACCTGGATGCATCATGTTTGCCTCCTCTTGTACCTAGGCGGTTGACAATTTTGAAGTCGTAATCTACTAACCTCTCGGTCTAACAGATTTGGCGCCAACTCTAGACCTTTGAGGTGAGAAATATTGGAGGTTTTAGTGATTAGTATATACACTTATTGGTTTTTTGGTTCCAACAAGGTATTGGTACCATTCCTTGAATGCTTTCAATATCGCCATCAGTTCTTTGTTGTAGATCTCATTATTTTCCTCTGTGGAATTCAGTTTGCAGGAGTGAAATACCACAGGATGTAGTCTTTTCTCCACAGATTGGGAGAGGATGCAGCCTAAAGTGAAGTTACTGGCATCTGTCTCTACCACTGTTTCCCTTTCTGGGAAGAAATGGTGTAGAATTGGGGCTGAAGTAAACTTTCTCTTAAGCTTCTGAAGGGCGTTTTCCTGTTCTGGGCTCTACCAAAACCTTTTGTGATCATCCTTTATTGTTTCTGTAATTCCAGCACAAATCTTTGGGAAGTTTATGATAAAACGCTGGTAGAAGCTTGTAAAACCTTGGAATATTTGAACTTTCTTGACCAACATAGGTGATTTCCAGTTTAATACTGAATTCACCTTTCCAGTACTCATGGATACTCCATTAATGGCTATCATGCAGCCTAAGAATTCCACCTCTTTCACATGGAAGAAAGATTTCTTAATTGAAATTGTGAGCTGAAAAGCTGCTAATCTTTGCAACACCTTTGTTACTAGCTCGATATGTTCCTTCTCATTATTAAAATAGATTAGAATATCATTTATATAACAAATGACTCCTTGGTCTAGAAATTCCCGAAGGACCTCATTCATCATGTCCTGAAATGTAACCAGAGTATTAGCTAATCTGAAAGGCAGGACTGTATATTTGTAATGTCCATAATACGATTGGAAAGTAGTTTTCCATTCACCACTTTCCTTGATTCAGATGAGGTTGTAACCATCTTGCAAATTGATTTTGGAAAAGATGCTAGCTCCTACTATGCGATCATATAACTCCGATATCAAAGGTAGTAGATACTTGTTCAAGATAGTTACCTTTTATAAGTTTTAGTAGTCTACTACTGGATGTAGTCTTCTATCTGCTTCTCATGAAAAAAGGATCAGACTACCAAAAGATGAGTGGCTTTTCGTGACTTTTCCTTGTTCTAGCCCATTATCAAGGTATTCTCAGAACAGCTTGAGTTGCTTATTGAATAGAGGATAAATGTGTCCCTAAGTAAACTTCGCTCTTTCAACTAATTTGATTTCATGATCAAAAGTTCTTGTAGACGCCAATTTTGCTGCTATTCGTGGAAAAAATAGTTTCTTGAATTTCCAGTAATATTTCGGAAGAAAGTCGAGGTTATTCTGGTAAGAATCTTGTATGACTCCAACCTTTCCTATTTAGATCACATATACATCCCAAGTAACTGTTTTATCATATTTAAATATATCTGCGATTCCTTCATCTTCTTCCATGCAGGTTTCGCAATCGGGATCTTTGAATTCCTAGTTTATAGGTTCTACAATATTAGATAAGGGGTGTTCTGAATGCCACCACCCAAAGGGGATTATCATCCCGTAGTCACCTGCTGCTGCAATTTGGTACTCAACTTTAGACATGTGTTTATTTTGAGTTATTTCAAGCCAAATAGGATATGTGTAAAACTTTCCTCCCGATGGAGTTGATACTCCATTAAAGCCTTGAATATTCACAGGATTTAGTCTCTCTATGAACGGAATTTTTAATTTCTTTACGAGTTCTTTGTTAATTAGAAACACATTAGATCCTGAATCTAGTAGTACTTGTATTTTGTAGCGCTAACTGTTTGGCTTTATAATCTGAATATCAGCATGTCCCTTGGGACGGTCATATCTTGCAGGTTTTGGTACGCTAAAAGTGTGTTTCTTTGGGTAAGATGTCGAATTGTCATTCGGATGTTTCGACATGTCTGAGATGTGATAGCCACAGGAATGTTTGTTACTGCAGCAGCATAGTTTTGACCACCAAGGTCTTCTCAGATAAACTTGGTTTCTTTTAGTATATTTGGCAGCCTGCTACTAGTGGTCTTTACTCCCAACTGAGGGGTTCCTATAGCTTCTACTTTTACTACTTATAGAACCAATCTAGGAGGTCTCTACCACCGTTCAAATATTATGAAAACAAAAGCTGGGTGCATAGGGATGGTCAGCTGTCTCTTTAATAACCTTCCAGGGCTTATTCTCCACCCTTTCTTAACTGTAGACAGTTGTAACGAGACTCTACTAAGTACTATTATGGTTAGCCAAACCTATACCCATACCGGTGTCAAAAGACTACCGCAACAGGAATGGTGGTAGAGTGGAGTCTACAGAGCTGAGGTACTATTGGTTAGGTATCTCAGTTGGACATCCTATGCTATACTAAGAAAGTACATGGGTACTAGTAAGGGATGGAAGTTATCCTGAATTACTCAACAGTAGGACAGGATAGAGTTACCCTACCTTCAGACTAAAGTGACCCTGCCTTGGGCACTAGGTTACCCTGCTATGAAGCCAAGTTATCCTACCTTGAAAGTAATTTGTTATGGAGGGCTTCAGGGGTAGTGATGAGATCGCTTGTCATGCAAAACTAAATAGAGTATTCGAATCTCCAGTTGTGCAGATCACATCTGCACAACCAGTTGAGCTTCAAACAAGCTATAACCTGGAGGTTTGGTGGCTAACACCCCCCTCCCACCCCACTATAAGTTCCTAGTGTCATGGGCTACAGTCTGAAGAGTTGCTGTGAGCCTAGCAAGAGACTCTAAGTAGCAATGCTCCTGTAATACCGTATACGTTCCCACCATCCCTCCAACTGGAAGCTGACTGCAGGATATATGTGGGAGTAGAGTGGAACCTGGAGAATAGTCTCCAGGTAGATTCATGTAAAACAGACGAGAACTGATGGACTAATACTACTTTAAAGATAGAGGTAGTATGTGAGATTACCGGACGACAGTAGGCAAGGTAACCGAGGTCCGTTGCCCTGAAAGTGTAATAATATTAGAGAATGGTTAAGGACTCTGAGACATTAGTCTGAGGTCACAATAAGAGCTACTTCTAAGAGGGTTGATTGTGGGTAGTGCCTATTGGTAATCAACATCTGAAGAGGTCTAGCGAGGGAGCTACATGGCGATCATTCAGAATGATATAGAACAGAGTAGAACTGAATAGATATTCAAGAGCTGCGAATGCTTGTAGAAGACTAAGTGTATATCGGTAGGGAGTTTCACAGTTGGTATCGCATCCACTTGGGCATGGCAGTTCACCACTGATATGTTCACAATATAAAGGGTTTTTACTCCTGCAGTTGCATCGTAGGGGCAGTGGCTAATACATTTCTATTGGGTCGATATTTGCAAACTATAGCATAGTCTAGTTCATTATGGAAGATCTTTGGTCTAACCTGTAGTGGTTGGATAGGCAGCCCAAGGGAGTTGTC
>NW_003299110.1:264395-274270 GCF_000151645.1 Tuber melanosporum | reverse complement strand
CGTCCTGTGACTATATTACCACAGAATTGAATATGTTAGAATAATACCATATACGTTGTCGCTGTCTGTCCGACAGAATCGTATTCGCAGGTTATATAAGAGGGGACCTTCAGCTAGGTCTGAGAAGTGTAACAGAGTGATTCCGTCAACTACCCAGAGACTTACTTGACTTCAAAGACATGACACCTTGGGCATGGGCCGTAAGTAATGAGACAATTTTGCACAAAGAGATGGTATCAAATGGTAAAGGATCTCATATGTATTAGCTCATTAGTACGAGCTTGCATTACTCTCTTGAGAAGCATAGTGGCGCCACAAATATGCACAGTTCTCTTTATTGATCCTCTTTACTTTGCAGCAAGAAGAACGCATATACCTCCACTCAGATTATTGTAAGGTCGATTTCTTTCCTTCAAAGTCCCCTTTTGCCATTAATCACAACTTTTAGATAGTATGTCTCTTCTAAACTACCTGAAAACTGTCGTTGTCTGTACCAATAAAATGATCTAAGTTATTTCTTCTTCTTCGCCTAGTTCCCAGAGCTTGTTACCTCTTGGAACTTAAGTGGCAGAAATCTTTCTAGGATGGTGAACTACCTCCACTATTCTCAGCCTTAGTGTCTCGAATAGGCAGTTATCTGCCCTTGCTCTAGATACCTGAATTTGTCACCAGCAGGTTTTATACTTATAGTTTTTCATTGCGAAATGAGTGTAATTACCATTCCGCTTTCTTTCGTTAATTGTTGATTGGGGGATACGTTCATAGGCTGTGTTGAAGTTTGTATGTGTCAACCTCCTAGTCCCAGTATACCTCATTGCCAGTTTCTCAGGTTCCGCTTCCTATTTTTACTTTTCTGAGGAAATACCTCCCTTTATAATGAGTTTCTCCCTTTTTACCTTTAGTTAATTCCTGTCTGCAGGTTTCTTGTCTGAGAATGCTTTTATGGGTTTTGGTTTATCTCAGTCTAAGTAGTCCTGTTCCTGTTATTCTTCCTCATCCCTTCCTACTTCCTGGACTTCCTTCACGAGATATCCATTGGTTCTCCTGGACTAATCTGCTTAGGAGAATATAATATGTCCTTTACTCATTTGCAAGCTTCTTCCTTTTCTTTTAAGCTGGCTATAAAGCTCAGCCTTGCAGAAGTTTCTATTTGTATAGGATCTGTAGCAGGACACTTAGTATTATGGCCGTATTTAGTGGTAGGAGGAGGTAGGTAGATAGGAAGAGAGCTTTGGTAACAAGGAGATCTAACAATATATGGTTATGCGGAGACAGCCTGATAGAGTTCAGAGTTGCTTGGACCACATAAGATCCGTTTCTGTAGACGGAGCTTGTCTAGGAAGGCTCAGATAACACTCATTTCATTTATAACTACTAGAAGTGAGATAAAATAGGTAAAGTAGAATAGAATTGTAAAGACAATATTATACTGTTAAGGTCTCTTCTCCGTTGCTTGATGATGTCTACAGCTTGGAAGACACTTCGATATTTATATTCCGTGTCTGAGTATTTGCGGACTGTATCCATATTATTATCCAACTAGGTACCTCCAATTATAACTCATAACGTGGGATATTCTTCAAAGGTGTCAACCCCTTGAGACCCTGAAAATCACTACACCTTCTTCAATAATTATGATATAACTATCTAGGAACTATATTGTTCCCAATAGTATTTAACTAATCATTAGAGTCTTTAGACTTATGGCCAAGTTCTCAAGTCGAACTGAGTTGGCACCAATTGTCTCCATTGTTGATGAAATGATCAGTTTCATCTGCGGGTTTTATCTATGAAGGTAGTCATTATTACAACCTTTCTAGGCCGCCTGACTTCAAACCTTCATAACTTTTTTCCCAATCCACAGATACCTTCTAGAAGACTTCCTACTAATTCGCAGGAAGCTATTCCACTGGATTGATAAATAATCTCCCCATTGGCAACCCTTGGCTGCCCTGGGTAACCAGATGTCAATCGCTGTAGCAGTATTGGGAGTCACTCTCACCGCTATAATGTATTCCAAAACCTAGTTGCAATACTCTGTGAAGTCGATTGGCTTCTATGGTAGTGTCCTTTGATGTTATAGACTCTTCTAGTTATTGTAGAGTAGATGTGAATGTATTAGTCTCTTGTTAAGATCCTTTATCATCCAATACTCTCTCTTTATGCGAAAACATCCCATTACATACGGCCCATGCCAAAAACATTACATCTTTGAAGCCTGGTAACTCTCAGAGTAGTGGATGGATTCACTCCATCACACTTCTCAGACCTGGCCGAAGGTCACCTCTCATGTATCCTGTGAATAGGATCTTATCAGACAGATGGTAGCGACGTATATGGTGTTATCCTGATACCTTGCCTTCTGAAGTAATAGAGTCACAGGACGTAACAGAGGTTGATATGTATGATCATGTGGACGCCTCATGAGGGGGCCAGAGGAGGGTGTTAGAGACCAGAGATCCTGATTCCGAGTAGGGTTACCCTACTTACGATGATTCCTAGGTATTGGATTCTGGTATTCCTAATAAGATTTCTGCTAATGTTATGAACTATTGTTACTGCTTTTTGTTATACTGCTTTGATATATGAGGAAAGGATTTATTTTCTTTCTAAAATCATTACATAGGAGAGTAGTTTGACTATGTAGGAGGTGAAGATTAGTGAATAATTTCTAAGAAGTTTAAAGTATTAAGAATATACTTTTAATTAGTATAAATATGAGTATTAAGTTGTCATAACTTGAATGTAAGTAGAATGAGTAAATTTAAACTCTATTTTCTTACTTTAAATTGTTTCTTTTTATTTAAATTTACTTTCATATTGTATTATAATAAGAAGCAGAAAATTAAACTATTATACTACAATATGGGTGTTGTTAAGGGAAAAAGAGTACAATCACATCTTAGGTGTTCTGAGTTATTGTTACTTTTAGTTTGCATAGCAACCAAAGCCTTCTTGAGAAAAAGGAGAAAACATATTTTGACAAAGAAATTAATACAATTCAACAACCAATAAATTAAGCAGTATAAAAATGAAGACTAAAAAATATTTCTTATTGTTTTTATAATTCTATGCAAAATATTGTAAATTATCCTTGGATTAATAGGTTTTAATTGAGAATTGATGATTAATATATATTAAAGGAAAGTTATAACTGCTGGGTAAGCAGAATTAATAATATTATTAATATTGATCTATCACTTTATACTTGTTTTTCAATCCAGGAGGATGGCTTTGCCCCCACTTTGCTGAAATTGTAATAAGAAAAAGTAAGGATGATTTTGGAGAAACCTTAGGGCCATATTAATGGAGATGTTTTCAGGTGAAATTAATTGTATTGCAATATCTTATCTCTAGCATGGTTGCATTTTACTCACTTATAACAGGTTAATAATGTCTGGAAAGTATGTAACATATATTCATATTTTACTTTACTTTATAATAATTACACATTGTACTCTTGAAAATATTTCAAAACTTGCTTACAAGTAGATATTGAGGCAGGCTATTATGCTAGGTAAAAAAAAAAAATTTGCTAAAATTACAAAAATAATCGTTATGGACTCATTATTGAACAAATTTTAAAAACAAATATATTTCAAGAAGCTAGGAGAATACTCTACCATATACTCTAGCCTCGGGACCAATTATTTACTTTTGTAGTTGTTGGCAATTGCTATCCTTTTTGCTTAAATGCACTCATATTATCATCATCTTAAAAAATTAGACTACCTTAGTAGTTAGACCTAATGAGAAGGCATATTGGTACTACATACCTAATGTGGTAATAAGACAACCACATGTACACAGCACCTAGAAATTAAATGTGTGATACTTGTTATACTTATTACCATCGAGTTAAAGAATCAGCAAAATAGCAATTCGTTTTAAGCTATTTCTTCAACTATTGGTTTATGGTAGGGGAAATAAATTACTGGGGATTTTACCTCTGAATTCTCTCAATCCAAATAGGAATAAATCAGGTCTAAAGTCAAAACCACTTATTAAGTTTGTTTGTTGTCTACCTAAACCTGTGAAATATGTTGAGTGAAGTTACAATTAAGTCAAAAAAGTTGAAGTCACAATGTTTCTTCATAATCATTTGATATTAAATGATATAATGGAGTAAGTGTTTTGATGTACGAGCTATATGGTTATAGCAGGCCGTTTTTGAAATTTTATTCAGTATAATCAGTAATACAAACCAGTCTTAGAAAGTAGAAAAACTTATTTTCCAAGGACTGGCAACTTATGGAGGTAGGTATTAGTTACGATAAAAAGTATGGTTCACAACAACAACCACATATAATAAAAATTTGTTACTCAATAGTTCTGGGGTTTCTTTCTTTTTTTTTTTTTTCAATACGTACTCAAGCCATATCATGCCATTTATGAAAGAAGCTAAGAGATGAGAATTGACAATCTCTGAATGCTTTAGAATAGTATAAGCCTACAATTGAAAAGGTAGTTAGTATGAAATTGAAAAAGACTTTCCTATTATGGCTGGAGGTGCAAAGAATGTCGATGATCGCTAGAAGAAAAACTCTTCCTGTTTTACCAAACATTAAAGCTGATATGAGAAATTGAGTAGGAGTAATAAGCGGTATCTTTTTCAGTTAGCTACTCAGTTTCTACATGTAACTATAGCTGAAATTACCTCGCAATCAAGTCTTAGTATTAGCAGTCATATGGTCAGCAATCTGTCATACAAAAACAAGCTCTTTGTCCTCATAGTACAGCAGAAACCCTACCTTAGTCTGTTGTCAATAAGGTAGTAGCAGTGCATTGTATATCAATATCAGTTGATTGGTTTCCAGTAGTGGAAAAAGCGTGTTTATACTGATGAGGTATATATAAGCTACACTTCGTGATGACAAATATGTACATATATTTGGGAATGACCTGGGACTACAGATTAGGCCTACTACCTTGCGGTAATCTTAGTTAAAGATTCAGAGACTATTGGCTTTTGGGCAGTCTTTATATTAATCATATACTGACAATTAACAGTACGACTAGTTCTGAGTGGAACACTTATAAAACATGATGGTACTACCTCTAATACTACAATATTCAATTCTACAACCTACATTGACCATATTCATATCTCACATTACTTACTCCAATATAAGACCTGAGAAAATGCTAGTGAAAACTGCAGAACAATTGAAGATAGATCTAGTTATTATATATCAGCTAAAACTAGTCATTGGAGAAAGATACTGAGTATACACTGCTTAAACAGGACAGCATATTTTCCTGATCTCAATCATTCTTTAGAGAATGGATAGTTACTCTAAAAGCACCAATTCAGAAGAGTGTAGCTGTCATGAATCTGGCTTGGCAAGGAAAGGGTTTATACATGACTCATAATTGTGAGTTATAGGTATGTTATTATTTGGCGCATATGACTCATTTAGGTCATATGACTTATTATGTTATGATTGGTTATATTTCGCAAATGGCTCCAGTATGAGTCATGGGACATGTGCCTGGTGAGTATGCCTTGCTAGTATGCCTTAAAGGTATGTCTTGTACATATGATTTATGTTTCGCACATGACCTCACTATGCGGTCATGGGTTTCATACATGTGACCACTTTAGTCATATAACTAGCTTGTTATGATTTGGATTCGCACATGTTACCAATGTGGTCACATGACTTGGGGCGAGAAGAGTACTATAAAAGGAGTCTGGTATGGCCGGGGAGGATAGGCTCTTCACACTTTGTTCTAAGTACTTTTCCTACTTCTTGCACTCCGTGTTGGAGGTAAGTAAACCAATACTTTACGTTATTTCGCTCACGATAAATACTTCATCTGTTGTTACTTGTTTGTGTTTTTCATTTCGGGCGGTCAGTAAGAAGTTAGTTGTTCTTGCTTAGAAGGCACTTCAGTGTGAGATATCTGTGGCTTGGTCCTGGTAATCACTAAGTGTAGTCTTGGGTGAGGATGGCGTCTTCAACAGCCTCCTCTTCCACCAATTCTCCCTCCCCCTTCAAGGATATTGTCCCCCATTTGGTTAGACTCCAACTCCTCCTCCTCACTTAAGACAGCGTGTATGGCCCTGTTGCTTGCGCCTGCTACTGAGGCTGACGATGGCCTTATCCCTACAACTACATGGTCATACGTTGCACATAAAGGGAACTTTAGTTTCCTACAGTTTCACTACGGTCAAGGGTGTCAGAATGCAGTAAACCCACAGTTTGATAATTTGGTTCGACAAATGGTCGCTGCCGTGACTGTTGCTACATTGCAAGAAGTGGAGGTTTTGGTGAGAGGTTTCCTAATTAGGAGAGGCTGTTCAGCCACATGTGACTTGAGCAAAGACACTACCACAGGACTCTTCATTTGGTTAAACTCCAATTATAGCTAGGAATATTCTCCAGCCCAAGTACCCTCCCCCCCAAAGACTCTCAGGCCATCGTCCCTGAATCGTCTATACTGCTGGCTGAGAGCGACTCGGCTATGACTACAATTGAGGCAGGTTCATGGTCTGCTACCCCTCCCCTACCTAGGACCGTCCAAGGCAAGATGCCTAGTTTCCTCTGCCAGGCCCGTGGATGTAAGGCTGGCTCGTCTATTCCTTCTTTATTGGCCGGGATGTCATTTGGAGAACTAGCTCTGTACGAGATGCCGAAGTTCAGATTAGATGATCTTGAGGATGAGGACTATAACCCTCCTACCCCTGGGACGTAGCAATATACAGGGTCGGTATCCACAGCCAAATCAGCCGCTGCTATGGTTTTGGAGCCACAATTTTTGAGGGCTATTAATGTTGATGAAGGCTGCAAAAAGTAGATTGTTCCTGTTTTCCCAGGCCTGCCACTTGATATACATCATGGGTGTCTGGCCATTCACCCACCAGTGAGTCTCCCATCAGAAATTGAGGCTCCACTACCCCCTGTCTCCACTGGTAACCGAAAACGTCCTGCCTACCTCTGTGGTGTTGGCTCTAGACACTTCCATGGATTTGCGAGACAGACATCACTCTGAACCAACTGGGCTAGGAGACAGCATCTACGCCCCCTCTCTGGCAATTGGGTCGTCACCAGCGGCCTTTGATTAAGAAGAGACTTAGGAGGAAGAACAGCTGTTGAGCCCCCGGGAAGTTTCATATGATGCTTAGACACCATTAGAGGTTCAACCTCCGGATACCTAACCTAGGAAGCTGATGCTTCTGTGGCTTAAGTGGATTCAATCATGCCAGAGGTATGCGAGATGCTGGATACATGTAGGACTCCCTCTTGGGTACCTTGCTCGGGTAGTATAATTGGATCCATGTTGGAAGGACTGGAGGACATCTGCTCGGGCAACACTCAGCCTCTTCTCTCCTCAGAGTCCAGGTCGATTAAAGACGACACAGTACATGAGGTCTAGGCTTGGATGATCAATGGTACCGCATTTGGTAATGAAGGACCAGAGAATGGAGTGAATTACTGGAGCCGAGTACACCTACTGAAACAGGTGGTGAAGGCACTGACTGATATTGTTGGCAAGCAAGAGGAAGAAATAGAGACCCTGCAAGGTAAGTTGTCCCACCACCGCCAATCCCCTTCAGTAGTGTCGGACAACACCCTATTTAGTTTGGTGGAAATGACACCACCTCCTGCCCCCTTTAAGGGAAAGGAAACTGCTATCGTGGCTCCTACTAACAAAGCCTCCTTCACAGAGGTGGTGGAATGGATGGTGTTTATGCCCAAGCCTTCCACTACTCAGAAAGAACAGGCACTCTCTACCCACTCCACATCAGCAGCCTCCTCCCACCAGTCTAGTAGTGGGAGATCCTCTAGTGAAAGGGGTGTAATCCAATGTGTGGCTTGTGGAGGCAAAGGCAAATTGGTGTACTGGGAAAAAGAGGATGGGGAGGAAGAAGAAAAGAGCAAGAGAAGGAAATGTAGTAGATGCCTGAGCGGTGCTGCCAATAGGAGAAGAAAGGTTGCCAGAGGATCTGATAGTAAGAAGGAGACAGCGACCCCAGCCAAAACTCAGGGGAAGAAGGCTGATAAGCAGGAACCCACTCTGGTGGCAGTGGCCCCTGCTTCTCCACCGCCTCAGTCAGGGCCAGCAGCCATGGCCAGCATCAAGGTAACCGCAGCCCCAATGTGACGGGAGTAACAACAAGTTCCAGAGGGGCCTCTGAACCTGCTCAACTCGTTAGCGGCGCTGCCCTAGTCATTACCGACACCGAATACTCGCTGAAGGCATTTTACTATGCGGTTCATTACATGCACGGAGGTTGCCTTACCAGAAGGAGTTGATATCGAGGCAATTAGGAACTGGATCTACACGACCTTCTCCAACCAGCAAAAGGTTCGGGGCAGTGCCCTGCATATCCATGTCGGACATGTCCGGCCTGAGATTGTTTGTATCTTTTTGACCCTGATAGGACATTCTGCTACTGAATTAGGCAACCAGCTCGATAAGGCTAGGCTTGACATACTTAGAGAACTGTTGCTCCCAGAATTTAAGTTCCAGAGGAACGTGGAAAATGTGAGGATTTTCGTTTCCGGTATCCCACTTGCTGACACACGACTGGGATCAATATGGAGGGTTGAGGGATGGATTGGAAATGTGGCCTTTGATGGCCTCCGCACTGACTTGGAGCAATCAAATACTACTGTAGTTACTGTTTCCGGTCGAGATATTATGGAATCTATCCACGCCAGAAGGCAGGCCAATACTACCACATGTGGCATCCGTTTTGTAATTGAAAAGAACGAGGCCATCATGGGAAGGCTGGCCAAGCGAAAGATATGGCTGAGAGGAGGAGCCTGCAATGTTTGGGTATTTGATGAACATAGACCCCTAAAGATTTGTGGTATGTATTTGGAGACTGGCCACCTTGAGGCTACTTGTGGTCGCCCACCCTGGTGTCAGTTCGGTTTTGGAGTACATTTCTCTCGGGAACATATATGCAGCAAGCTTGGATGCCTCAGAGGTGTGGAACAGGCCTGTGGACACACCCGAAGATAATGTTAGCTCTGAGACTAAATGGACCCCTTCATCGGATACGAGCAGTGCCCCAGTGTCAGGTCAGTGCCCCCGGTTACGTCATTCTTGCCTTCAAAACCGGCAACGGCCCCGCCAACAGAACCTGCTATAAAACTGTAACAACAGGGAAGTCAGACAACAAGGGTCCAAAGATGATACTGCAGGCGTGGAAGTTCTCCAACACCGAGGCTGGTTGAGATCAGCAGTGATGAGGAAGATTAAGGCCCCCGTCGTAAGTCAGATAAGGCCAAAGGTAAGCAAATGTAATACCCCTCCAGCTGCCCCTCCCCGGGGCATGGGATATTGAAGACAATGGCTAACACTAAACGCAGCCGAGAAGATACATTTTGGACTACCCAGGACCAGAATAGTGGTGTCCACTATGCCTCTGGCCCTTGCGGCCAGCATAGATCAGTTGAGGCCCCCTTTTAATACTTAGTACGACAATGGCATTAAATGTAGGTGGTTGTTGGAATTGGGCGCTGGCATTTGATTTGTTTTCTTTTGTTGATTTGATTTTTATTATTGAACCACTGGTTGACCTGGAGGGGCTACATGTATATATAGATGTTAATGGGTGGCATTTGTTTTCTTTTGTTAAGAAGTCGGGTGTTGAGGTGTTTATTCGGTCCCATATTTGTAGAATGTTTGAAATGATTGGGCATGGAGAGAGCAGTGCCAGCATTGGCTATTGGGAAAAGAGGGTGAAGAAAGTGCTTGCCAGAGTCTACTTCTGACCCGGATATACTAATGACCAATTTGTTGGTTGGTTGGACGAACTAGGGGAACCAGACCTCGTGTTTGGAGACTTCAATATCAGACACCAAGATTAGGACCCTAATGTGGACCACAACAATATGGGTAGACAATGGCTGAAAGAG
>NW_003299110.1:191792-264027 GCF_000151645.1 Tuber melanosporum | reverse complement strand
GATACTGGGTCCTGATCAGGCCGACGTGTAGCACCCCATTTAATTGGGAAACAGTTTGATGCCCTGCAAGAGGTGGAAGGTGGAGAGTTGTAAGAAGGAGTGAGATAAGTTGTAGATGCACTCCCATCGGCCTCCATTGGCAGAGGTCAGTGCGAGTAGTGGACACCGGAGTTGGACAGGATGTGGCTGGATGTGGCCAGGCTACATCGATACTTCAAAGACAGAGAGGAGCAGAGGGAGCACTACAAATTGGCCCGATGTGTTTACCGGGCATGCCTGTTAAAGGCTAGATCCGAGCACATTAGAGAAAAGATAGCCAAGAGCCAAGATCCAGACATTTTTAGGTTGGCCTAGAGGCTGGAGGCTAAGCAAACCCTTTCCTCCATGGCTTGCCCAGATGTGTCCTATCCTACTATGCATGCAGATATTTATTACCTGATTGCGTAACAGCTGTCCCCTAGCGACTCCACCCCTTGGGAGGACTCTGAGATCGACATGGACAGTGCTTAAGAGATGAAAATTGCCCTGGCAAGGTCCCCCACGAATTCAGGCCCAGGCAAGGATGAAATTGGCTATTCTTTCCTGCATTTTTAGAAGCGAAGAGACACGACGACGTTGAGACACCTGGTCAACTATGGGTTACAGCACGATATCCCAGACTGGCACAAGACTGAGGTGGTGCTCATACTCAAGCTAGACAAACCCAGGTATGATATTGTAAAGTCATGGAGGATGATATATCTACTGCCGATACTGGCAAAGGCTGTGGAATGCGTAGTCCTGTTGAGGCTGGCTGCCTGCCTGGATTTGGGAGAAACACAATTTGGATCTCATGGGAAGCCCTGGGTTCATGATGCCATGGCAGTAGTATTTGAGTTCTTACGGCATAATGAGGGACACAAATGACTAATCTTGTCAATGGATGTTGAAGGGGAGTTTGATAATGTTGATGTCGATCTCCTGTCAGACTTTCGGGTGGCCAGGGGGTGCCCCGTGTACCTTTACCAATGGATTAAGCGGTGGGCTTCCTGTCGATTGGTACAGTTTTGCTTCAATGGATGTGTCTCCCAACCCCACCACATCAGTAAAGGAGTGCCTCAGGGCTCACTCCTGTCCCTGTTGCTCTTTGTAGGTACTTGGCAGACATATTCAGGGTACACATGTGATACTCTCCTAGTGTGCGTCAACTGGTGGTCTCGTATATGGATGATGGGGTTATTATAGTAGCAGCAGAGTTGAGTAAGGCTGCCCGCTACCATCCGGGAGAGATATTTGCAGGCTGTGACCATATAGCCAGAGCCAGGGGAATGGGGTTCAGTGCCCTCAAGAGTCAGTAAACCAGATTTGGCGATAGAGCGTGGGAAGGAATAGAATTGTGAGGAGAAATGGTGTTGCTTTTAGGGGACTTACGGGTTCTTAGGTATAGGTTTAATGTATTTCTTAACTTTTCTTCTCATGTAAAGTATTGGTTAGAAAGGGGGTTAGGTGTTAGGAGAAGGATTTCAGTATTAGGGAGGAGGTTTGAGAGTGTTGGTGGATTAGGAGTGTGACAAACTTACTGCTTGGTGCAGGCAGTCTACAGTCGGACCATCTACTATGGACTTGAATTTGTAACCGATCACGTATCGTATGTGAAGCAAATTCAGGTCCATGTTAATGACTGCCTCCAGTCAGTGTTTCAAATACCTATGAGGTTGGCAAACAACATACTGTGGGCCCAGTTCAGAACGCCACCTGTCCCTATTCAGGGAAGGTAATTACAGCTGAGGTGTTCTAGCCGGTTCATCAATTACAGATATTGTGACCACCATCCATGGTTCAGAGAACTATGGCTACAATGGAAGGAGGATAGTATGCTGGCGTATTGGTGGACTTCGGATAAGGAGCTCACCTGCTGCCCGACAGTCTTGATTGGGAAAGCTAAGGCAGTGATAGCTGTGTGCTACCGAGTGTTGCACATGGACCTCTGCAAATCTTTGGATATGGTCATATACATGGACGAATCCAAGTGGTCTGAGGGGGCTGGTGTAGCTTGGGTGGCATATGAGAGAGAGGCTGTGACTCGCATTAACAGGTGCTCAGTTTCTCCATAGTGGAGCATTGTGGAATGCGAATTGTTTACTATTGTGTGTTTACTGTGGCATGCACAGGGTATAGCCAAGAGATGTCTGGTCCATGTATTCCTGGACTACGTACCAGTCCTCATGATGGGTGACAATATGTTTTCAGATAGTGACCCGGCTGAGTTGTGGGAGATAATGGTACCCCTGTTGAATGCATTCTCACATGTCAGTTTTGGTTGGGTCCCCGGTGACGTAGAGATTGATGGCAACAAGATGGACGACCAGAGGGCTAAGGGCTGTGTCGGATACCCCTTGTGCCCTCTGCTTTGGGAAGGTGTTAGCTTGGAGAAGGGGTTAGCTTTGGGATTGGTCATGTGGCCCTGGCTCGGGAGCTCCGTAAGGAGGAATGGGGGACTTGGCATGCTAGGGAAGGATATGAGTATTATGCCCAATAACCAAAAGTACCCCGACACCTCTGAGGTATGACAGGAATGGATTTTTATGTTTTGTTGAAGATACATTGTAGGACAGGCATGGTCGGTCATGACAGCTGTGATGGGAAGGAAGACTGGCACCCCTGGATTGAGTGCCCCTGCTATGTTAAAGGATATCCTGCTAATGAAGACTTGTAAAAGGATTCGGCAGTTCCGATGTGGAAGTGCTGGTAGGTAGATCATTGGTGGTTGGGCCTGGGAATCTCTCATCATGTAGGGGTGGTGAATGCGGAGTTGATTGTGGTAGGTAATCCCTTTGTTGGCACATTAATGGTAGAAAGAGACAGGGGAACAGTGTGGATAGAGGACCCTAAAACCTGTACCTGGTACGAGAAGAGACACGATGGTAGTGGCTGCGTTTTACCGGGTGAGGTGACATTGCCATAAAAGTGGTTCTTTTTACCTGACCAATTACTGTGCCAGTGTCCCTGTTATGGGACAACCATTTCCACTGCAGCCACCAAGAAACATATCATTCTCGCGAAAAACTTTGAAAAATGGCGCCGATGTTTACCGATATGTCATGATCAATTTTGGTATTCTCAGTACCAGCAGTGGGACGAGCTGAACTTGGTGACATGGACATCGGTGGTCTTGAGGTGGGCTAAGGTAAACACATTGCTGAAGGAGCCCTGCTGCCCCTTTTGTGGGTTGGTGTTGGCAGAAGGTTACTTGGATCTTAAGTTGCATTATAAGAGGATGAAGGGATGTTGGAATTGGTTGTATATTTCCTTTGTTGAATATGAGGCTCAAATTATGCTAGGTGTGGATAGTTGTGAGGGTATGAGAGAGTGGCTAGGTAGCGAGGTGGGAAGACACATTAATCTGGAGAAGTACTGGTCGCTGTGAGCACCCGTGAGCCCACTTATGTAGTGATCTTTGGATTTGTATTTGGGGAGAGTAGTTTTGTGGCAGAATGGACTGCGGGAGTATTTTTTAGATAGTTTGTTTTATGGGGTGTGGGGGAGACTAGTTGTATGCCAGTATTGGCAGTACTATTATAAATAAAATTAGATTGAATTCTAAGTACTTTTCCTCCTTCTTTCACTCCATATCAGAACGTGAAGGTTGAGTGTAGATCCAAACCGAGCACTTGATTTCTATTTCAAGATAGGCTTCAAGTCTTTAACTTCGATCACCATTCGGGGTATCACTATTATACCTCCTCCTACATTTGCTGGAAGTTTTTTCTTCCTTTCACTTATCCTTTTGGTTGTTCACTCCAGTTACCTTCTCACTGTTACAAAAGCTAAGTGAGCCTCCGCCCCCACCGCTATGGCCACTTCACTTTCCTTGGTGGTTTTATCTCGTGCTGTCGAGAAGAACCTCACCCTGAAGGCCAAAGTTGCTCACATTTGGCATCATGTTTCTGTCCTTTCTTAGCGATTTCATTGCACAGAGAAAGAGATATTTACCTTATCATCTGCACTTATGAGAGAATGCATGATCAATGGTGGATCCCTCATGATTTTGGCGAACAAAATTCCTACAGTTATCTCCTCTTTGCCTATCCCCTAAGTCGCTTCTATTACTACAGTGGTCTCTGTTACGGAGTATGAGCTAGACCCTGAGAGATCTCAAAGTCAAATGGAGGAGCTCCTTCGGGGGAATGTTGCACCGGCAGTTATCCAGACCTCTCCTGCAGCTGTGGTTATGGGTGGTGGTATGGGTGGACCAGCTTGTGATAAGTTGGGTCCAGTTGAGGTGCTTGCTCCTAGTGTAGATGGGGTAGATCCTGGTATGGTGACACCAGCTGTAGTAGTATAACCCCCTTCGCGGGGGCAGATGCCTGAGTTCTCTATAGCTGAGCCCATGGCTGGTCAGGGAAAAGGCTCCAGTGGCGTCCCTCCTCAGGTAGTGGGTGGTGATCAAGGTAGTATGTCTACTCCAGTTGGTAGACCTGTGCCAGGGGGTGGGAAGGTGAAAAAGAACAAGAAGCACCAGGTCAAACAAGACTAGACCTCACCTGTGCCACTTGTCCCTGACTTGGATGGGTCATCACCTTCGCTGGTTCGCTACTCTGAAGCTGCTGCTAAAGAGTCCATGGCAGGTCCGACCTATGTGGAGAGAGCTGGGGAGTTTGAGGAAGAGTTGAATACTTGGACATATTTGGCCAAGTGTCGACAGCTTGGGGACTATATTGTCCTGGCTGCTTCTGTCGAGGATTTTAGGCTGCGCTGCTGGTGTGGTGCCCCCCTGATTCTCTACAAAGGTTTATCTCCCATAGGCTAGGGAGCCCTTGACCAGTTAGTCTGCTTTCCTTTAGGTCTATGTACGTGGGATCTATAGGTGTTTCTTTTGTTTGAGAATGGGAATGGGTGCAGAGGGTGATGGCTGCTGAGGCAGCCAGCAGGGTATCCAGGGATCATTGAGTGGGGATGCTTGGATAGGTTTCTATTGTAGAGGAGGTTATCACAGAGTCATATTCAGGTGGCAGTAGTGGACTTTTGTATTTTCTATGGGTAATCTAGCATTTGCATAGGCTAGGCTGAGCTGGATTTCCTTTACCGTTAATGTCTTTGGATTTAGTGTTCATGTTGGGACATGGCGTGGGCATGTTTGAGGTATGGGGTCAGAGGTTTAGTTAGTTCTTAGTTAGTAGTATTTGGGATGCAACAATCTGGGAGCCCAGCCCTGGGGCTCACCATTTTCCAGTGTTGGCAGTATGAGCTTAAATAAAATTATATTGAATTCTAAGTACTTTTCCTACTTATTACTTTAATGAATAAAATACTATTATACTCTTTATCAGTATCATGATCTTTATTATTATTACGCTGAGAAAGGTTCTTCATGTGAAAGAGTTAGAGAAAGGTTACGATAATCATTCTCGATAGAAGACAAAGGTCTTGTACTATTGGTAACATAGGCAGAGGCCTAGTGCTATCATAAGACGAAGACAAAGAATATAAGAAGAGAAGTATGGTTCCCTGTCGGGAAGAACTAACTATCCGAAGGGGCATCATTATAGTATCAAGATCCTAAGAAATGATCTTATGTATGAGAGCAAGTTATTGCACTTGCGGAACAGATTTGGGAAAATTTACCCTAGTAGTAAATTCACAAATGAATAAAACAGATGCCATAATAGATTAATAAGGTACACTTAGTAGATGGTGTATCCACTAAGTACTAAAGGAAAGAAGAGGATATATTTGAACCTTATTTGATTTTGGGACATAGTTATTGAATAGTTGTAGTGGAAGAACTGAGGATGTATAGGAGTTTGTTGTCTAAAAACCATTGTTGTGAACTCTACTTTTTTCCACAACTGGTATACTGTATTATACTAGTATTTGTAGTGGCCAGAGTTGGAAGAAGATCATTTTACTTTGTTTTTAGATTTGAGAGAAGAATGGAAAAGAATATAGTGAGGATAATTTAGGCAACAAGCAACTGGTAAATTTAAAGACTTTTTATGTGACTATAATTGTAATGATTCCCCTCCGGATAGATAGTTCTTGGCAATGAGGAAAGATACTTCTCTTCTTCTTTGCCCTATGATAGTACTAAGCCTATGCTAACGTTACTGATAGTACATGACCTTTGTCTTCTACCAGGAACGCATATCATAAGCTTTCTCTAACTCTTTCTCATGAAGAGTATTCTTATCGTAATGGTAATAAAGGTCATGATAATAATAAAGAAAGTTAAGGTATTTTATATTCATTAAAGCAATAAATAGGAAAAGTACTGAGAATTCAATCTAATTTTATTTATACTAGTTGTGCCAACACTATCATACAACTAGTCTCCCCCTTATCCCATAACACAAAACTATCTAAAATACACTACATTGGACTATTCCACCTTGTGACTGCTCCTCCTAAACATAAATCTAAAAATCACTACCTATATAGGCTTACTGGTGCTCACAATAACTAGCGTCACTCCAGATTTACGCGTCTTTCCACCTCGCTGCCCAATCATCCTTCCATACCCTCACTCCTATCTACCTCCAACACAATTTGTCCCACATACTCAACAAAGGAAATATACAATCTATCCCAACATTCCTCCTTCCACTTATAATGCAACCCCAGGTCAAGTATCCTCCTGCCAACACAAAACTGCAGAACAGGTAACAGGGTTTCTTCAGCAACTTGTTCACCTTGGCCTATCTCAAGACCACTAACATTCATGTTGCCAGGCCCAACTCGTCCCACTGCTAGTGTTGAGAATGTCAGAAAAGATTGTGACATGTTTGTAAACAGCAGGGCCGTTTCTCAAAATGTTTCGTGAAGGTGGTGTGCTCTTTGCTGGCTGCAGCGGAAATGCCCACACCATAGTAGAGACAGTCGCAATGCTGTTGGTCAGGTAGAAAGAACCACTTCTTTAGAATTGTTACCACTCCTGGCAAGACACAACCACTACCATCATGCTTCCTCTCGTACTGGGTGCAAGTCATAAGGTCCCCTACAATCGCAGCCCCACCCTCTCTTTCCACTATTAGTGTGCTATCAAAGGGGTTACCTGCTATAGTCAGTTCCCCATCCACAGCTACAATATGATAAGGAATTCCTAGGCCTAACCACCTATTGTCCACCTACCAAGACTTCCATCTCAAGAGAGCCAAATTCTTATACAGGTCTTTATTAGCAGGATGCCTTCAAGCATAGTAGGAGTACTTAGTCCAGTAGTATCAATCCTCCTTCCTATTACTGCTCTCATGGCTGACCAAGTCCATCCTACTGCAGATCTTTAACAAAATATAAGAATCTACAAAGGTGTTGGAGTGCCTTGGGTTCGTGAGTATAGTACCCTTGGCCCTCTCCTATATGCCAGGTCCTCCATTCTTCCTTCTGTAACTCTCGAGCTAGGACTGCGTGACTCATCCCAAAGCTCACCTCTTCTAAAAGCAGGGGGTACTAGGGTCTGCCAGTGAATGCCTTCGCCTTAAGATCGACCATCTCGTTGGCAGTAATGCCCATGTGACTCAAGATCCATCCCATGTTGACATGAGAGAAGGCACTAAGCAGCAGTGCCATAACCTCCCATGGACAGCTGAGATACCCTCTGAAAACATGTTGTCAACCAGGGTGAGTGCTGGAACATAGTCCAAGAATACATGAACTGGGCCTCTCTTGGCTATATCCTGTGCATGTCAGAGGGCGCAGACAACCCCAAATAGCTTGCATTCAACAATGGTGCATGATGGAGGAACTGAGTACCCATTAACATAGGTCAAAGCCCCTGTCTCAAATACCACTGACGCCATACCGGCTCCCTCAGAGGACTTGGACCTGTCCGTGTATTGGACCATATCTGAAGATGTACTGAGGTCTGTGTAGATCGAAATGTGGCACACACCTATCACCGCCTTGCCTTTCTCAATCGAAACTGTAGGACAGCAGGAGAGTTCCTTATCTGAGGTTTGTCAATTTGCCACCATACCTTTCTGCTTCCAGTCCAGCCGTATTTCACGAAACTAAGGGTATTGGTCACAGTGTTGATAGTTAATGAACCAACGGTAACACCTCCATTGTAGGTATCTGCTATGGATGGTAACTAGTGGTGTTCCAAACTCAGTCAGCAGTATATTGTTTGCCAGCCTCATAGGAGTTGGAAAATCTGAACAGAGAAAATCATTAACATGGGCCTGAATTTGTTTCACCTATGGACCATAGTCAATTACACACTCAAGTCTGTAGTAGACGGTCAGAAGGTAGGCTGCCTGCACCAAGTGGTAAGTCTCCTACGCTTCCAATCTCCTGACACTCCTAACCCTCCTCCCCGATACAGAAATCTTCCTCCTAACATCTAACCTTCTTTCTAACCAATACTTTACGTGAGAAGAAAAGTTAAGAAATACATTAAACATATAACCAAGTACACACAAATCCTCAGAAGGTAAACCCACTTCTCAAAATAACTCCATTCCTTCCCACTCCCTATCCCCAAACCCAATTCCCCTGGTCCTAGCTATCTGATCACAGTTTCCGAATATCTCCCCTGGATGGTATCGGGCAGCATTACAGGAGTCTGTTGCCACCATATTGATCCAATCATCAATGAATGAGATCACCAACTGACAAACACTATGAGAATACCGTATTCGTGGCATGAATATATCTGCCACGGAGGCTTCAAAGAGGAATGGGAAGAGAGGTGAGGCTTAAGACACCCCTTTGCTGACATGATAAACCCGTGAGACGTATCAATTAAAATGGTAATGAATTGACAGACAGAAGGTCTACCTTTAAACCTAATAGCACAGGTTTGAGGTACACCCTCAGGCTACAAGAAAAGCTGACAGAAGGTCATTGTTAATATTGTCGAATCCTCCTTCAATGTTCATTAACAGAGTCAGTCACTTGTTGCCCTTATTATGGCGTAGGAATTCAAGGATTACCGCCATGGTATCATGAACCCCATGCTTCCAATAGGAACTAAACTGTGACTCTCCCAGATTGAGGAAATCAGCTAACCTTAACTGGACTACCCATTTCATGAATTTTGCCCATGATAGGAGAAGATGAACTATCATCTCAGATTTGACAACATCGTACCTGGATTGATCAAGCTTGGGTATGAGCACCACCTAAGCCTAATGCCAGTCCGAAATATCATGATATAGCCTGTACTTGACAAGGCATTGCAAGGTTGTAGCATGAATATGGCTTGGAATGGAAAAGGTTTTCATATGACTTACGATTATGTGTCATAGGTATGTTATTGTTTCATGTATATGACTCATTTGAGTCATATGATTTATTATGTTATGATTTGTTATGTTTCAGACATGACTCAATTATGGGTCATGGGATGTGTGCCTAGCTAGTATGCCTTGCAAGTTTGCCTTGCAGATATGACTTGCGCACATGATTTATGTTTAGTACATGAACTCATTATGAGGTCATGGGTTTTTAGCATGTGACCACTTTGATCATATAACTAGTTGTTATGATTTAGTTTTGCACATGTAACCACTTTGATTCACATGACTAGAAGCAGGAAGAACACTATATAATAAGGCCAGTACAGCTGAGGAGGATAGGTTTTTTAAGGTTTGTTCTAAGTACTTTTCTTGCTTCTTTCACCCAGTGTTGGAACGTGAAGGTTCGGTGTTAATCCAATTGGAGCCCTTGATTTTTATCTCGCGATAGGCTTCAAGTCTTGAACTACAATCACCTTTTGGGGGCATCATTGTTATACCTCCTCCTACATTTGCTGGAAGTTCTTTCTTCCTTTTACTTATCCTTTCAGTTGGTTACTATAGTCACTTTCTCACGGTTACAATACCTAAGCAAGCCACCGCCCCCTCTGCCACATCTGCTTTATGCTCATCGGTGGTTTTGTCTCATGCCGTTGAGAAGAGCTTCGTCCTGGAGGCCAATGTCTCTCGCCTTCGGCATCACATCTCCATCCTTTCTCCATGATTTTATCATGCTGAGAAAGAGATATCTACCTTGTCGGCTGTCCTGGCCTCTGAATATGATACTGTTCACAGTTTGGTTATGATTTTGGTGGTCAGAGGTTCTATAGTTATCCCCTCTTCGCCTGTCCCCTCTGTCGCTTCAATTACTACGATAGCCTCAGTTGTATGCGGTGGGCTAGACCTTGAGAATTCTCAGGGTCAAGCAGAGGAGCTTTCTCAGAGGAATGTTGCCCTAGCCGTTATCCCGGCCCCTCTCACAGCTTTGGTTGTAGGTGGTGGTTCGTGTGGATTGGTTCCTGATTGGTCGGGTTTGGTTGAGGTACTTGCTCCTAGTGTCGGTAGGGTGGTTCCTGGTGTGGTGATACCAGCTCCATTGGTATCATCCCGTTCCATAGGGCAGGTGCCTGAGTTCTCTGTGGCTAAGCCCCTGGCTGAGCCCATGGCTGGTCGGGGAAATGCCTCTGGAGCTGTCCCTCCTGGGGTGGTAGGTGGTGATCAGTGTGGCCCGTCCAGTCCCGTACTTGAACCAGCACTTGGGGATTAGAAGTGGAGGAAGAACAAGAAGCGCTGGGTCAAACAAGACCAGACCTTACCTGTGCCACTGGTCCCCGACTCGGAAGGGTGATCACCTTCACTATTTCACTACTGCAAACTGGCTACTACAGAGTTCAGAATATGTCCCCTGTCTGTGGAGAGAGCTAGGAAGTTTGAGGGAGAGTGGAATACTGGGGAATGTTCTGCCAAGTGTCAGCGGCTTAGGAACTATCTGGTCCTTGCTGCTTCCACTGAGGTTTTTAGACTGCGCTACCAGAGTGGTGCACCCCTGATTCTATACAATAGTTCGTACCTCCTCAGCTAGGGAGCCCTCCTGCAGTAAGTCCACTTTTCATCGTGTCTAGGTGCTTGGGGTTTTTGGGACTTTCTTTTGTTTGAGAATGGGGATGGGTGCTGAGGCAGCTGGCGGGGTGTTTCGGGATCATTGAGTAGGGATGCTTGGGTGGATTTCTACTATAGTGGACGATGTCACGAGGTCCCATTCATGTGGCAGTAGTAGATTTTTATATTTTGGACAGGTAACCTGGCTGGCAGGTAGGCTGGGCTGAGTAGGATTTTCTTTACCGCTAATGGCTTTGTATTTAGTGTTCGCATTAGGGTATGGCGTGGGCATGTTTGAGGTATGGGGTCAGAGGTTTAGTTAGTTCATAGTTAGTAGTATCCACATTGCATTAACCTGGGGGTCCAACCCTGCAGCTCATCATATACCAGTATTAGCAGTGCAAGTTTAAATAAAATTAGCTTGAATTCTAAGTACTTTTCCTATTTATTACTTTAACAAATATAAAATACCTTTACACTCTTTATCATCATCACCACCTTTATTATTGTTATGCGGAGAAAGCTCGTCAAGGAGAAGAGTTAGAGAAAGCTTGCAATATATTTTTGGTAGAATATAATGCATTTGTACTATTGGTAACATAGGCAGAGGCCTAGTGCTATCGGAAGTTAAGAAGAAGAAGAAGAAAAGTATCATTCCCCATCACCAAGAACTAACTATCTGAAGGGGGATCATTACTGGTTCTCATTTCCCCCCACTTCCAAAACTGAAAGGAAGAAATAACCAACATCATCCTCCTCTAGTCCGGTATTTGTAGAGGATCTGGCAAGGGCTACTTCCATTTTCTGAGCACTATGCATTGTGACCTTAGATCCTGCCCAAGATATAGGATCAGTAGGAGATAACTGTTGTGCAATCAGGTCGCTAATATCAGAATGCATAGTAGCATGAGACCCATCTGGACTGGACATGGACGTAAGTGTTCGCTTAGCTTCCAACATCCCTGCCAACTGAAAGATGTCCATGTCCTGACTCTCAGCTATCTTGGATCTAATGTGTTTAAACCTGGCCCTTAATAGACAATCCTGGCAGATACACCTGACCACCTTGGAGTCTTTCTTCCACTCTGCTTTGTATTTGGAGTACCATCGTAGCTGAGTCATATCTAACCTCTTTTTCTCCAACACCGGCATCCAGCACTCACACTAATCTCTGCTAACTGAGTCCTGTAGGAGTGCGTCCACCACTCTTCTTACCCTTTCCCACAATTCTCCATCTTCCACCTCTTATAGAGCATCTAGCTGTTTCCCAATGTTTTCTGAAACTGCTTTTTTCTAAGCAGGCCTCCGAAGCATGATGTTATCAGGGAAGTCAAATGTTACCTTGAAGATTTGAGAACTATGCTCACAGCCAGTACTGTTCTGGTACTGATATCTAATGTACGGCACCTGGTGTAGGCAAAGGTTGATTCCAGAAATGTCTCAAACAGTTGACTCTGTTAGAGGGACCATATTCATATCTCGAGTTGGGGCCATGAACCACAGTTTTAGCCACTATCTACCCATATGGTTGTGGTCTATATTGGGGTCCCAATTTGGATATCTGGCATTGAATTTACCAAATGCGATGTCCAGTTCTCCAAGCTCCTCCAACCATCCAGCAAATTGGTCCTTGGTATACCCAGGTTGAAAGTAAACTCCAGTGAGCACCTTCTTTGCCCCTTTCTCCCAATACCTAATATGGGCACTGCCTTCCCCATATCCCACCACCTCTAACAGCCCACAAATATGGGACCGAACACCTCAACACCTGACGTCTTATTAAAAGAAAATAAATCTCATCCGTTACCATCCATAGGTACAGTTTATCTCTCCAGATTAACTGGAGGTTCAATAATAAAAGACAAATCTATAAAAAAAAGCAAATCAAATGCCAGTACCCAATTCTGACCACTTCTCCTCACGTTTAATGTTATTGTTATAATAATTATTAAAAGGGGGCCTTAACTCTTCCACTGGGGCGGCAGGGGCCAGAGGCGTAGGGAGAATCAGTATCTGGATCTTGGGCAATCCAAAACGTTCTCTTACATCCAGGTTTTACAGTAGTACCGGTTCAAGTCTTCAAGATCCCATGCACTGGGGAAGGGGAGGGGGACTGACGTTACAGTTCCTTACCTTTGGCCTTGTCCGTCTTACAGCCAGGTGCCTCATCTTCCTCATCACTACTGATCTCCACCAGCCTAAGTGTCGGAGATCTTCCACAGCTGCAGTGTCTTCTCCAGGTTTTTCTTGCCTGTCATTCCTGCTGTCCCTATTGCTTAGCAGGTTCTGTTGATAGGGCTAACTCCCATCTGGGAGGTGAGGAAGGTGGCATTGGAGATGACAACTTGACTCCTAAACATGGTTCGTATCCTGTGAAGTGGTTCATCAGGTTGCAGAGTCAATACTGTCTCCGGATATGCCCGTAATCCTGGCCTACCACTCTGGGCAAGCCAGCTTGCGGCACATATACTCCTGAGAAAAGTGTTTCCTGAAGCAAAAACAGCATCGGGGGGGCAGCCACAGGTGGCCTCAAAGTGGCTGGCTTCCAAGTATGTACCATATACTTTAAGGGGATCCTGTTCCTCAAAGACCCAGATATTGCAGGCTCCTCCTCGTAACTAAATCTTGCCCTCTGCCAGCCTTTCCTCAATAACCTTATTTCTTTTGACCATAAAGCGAATACCATATGTGGTAGAATTGGCCTACCTTATGGTATACATGGACACCATAATGTCGGGCCCAGAAACAGTGACTACACTAGTGTTGGATTGCTTCAAGTCAGTGCAAAGGCCATCAAAGGCCATGCTTCCAGTCCATCCTTCAATCTTCCAAATCGACCCCTGTCCTGTGTCAGCAAGCAGGAAACCAGAAACAAAAATCTTCACCTTTTCCAGGTTCCTCTGGAACTCAAACTCCAGGAGTGACAATTCCCTTAGCAGGTCAAGTCTGGCTTTTTCAAGCTAGTTGCCTAATTCTGTAACGGAGTGTGACGCCAATGTCAGGAAGATACATCGAATCCCTGACTGGATGTACATAGCACAAATAGAAGGAGCATTCCCCCAAATTCTTTCCTAGCTGGAAAAGGTCATATTGATCCTGTTCTGGATTGCCTCTATATCAACGCTCACTAGTAGGGCAACCTTCTTTAGAGTGGCAAACCACATAGTGATGTACCTCCTCCTGGCATTCAGGGTTGGTAACGAACGTGGTAGTAGGGTACATAGTTGAGTAGGTCTGGAGGCTCTATCGTGACCTGATGGTATCCTTGTCATGGCAGAGCTACAGCTATCTTGATGCTAGTCAAGGCTACAGGCCCAGACTGAACTAGTAGAGTAACAGGTGTCAGTCATGAGAGCTAGCTCTTGTCTATCAGTATTCTTCCCATGAGTCTTGGCCAGAGTCGCCACTTCCTTCTCTTTACCAGCTTCTCTGGCAATCTTTCTCCTTCTTCTAGCAGCACCACTCAGGCCCCTGCCTTGCCTACCTCTTTTCTTGTTCTCTTCCTCTTTACCCTCCTCTTCTTCCAAGTAGGCAGACTTGCCCCCACCTCTACACGCTACATGCAGGACTACCCTCCCATCACTGGAAGAGCGGCCACAGCTGGACTGGTAAGAAGAAGCTGTCAATGTGGAGTGGGCAGGCAGTGCCTGTTTTTGTGGTGCAATGGGGAGGTTGGGCATGTATGCCATTCATTTCACTATCTGCGTAAAGGAGGCTTTAGTAGTAGGAGCTACCAGAGTGGCCTCCATTCCCTTAGGGTTGGTGAGGAGTAAAACCGTCTCCGAAGAGGCAGTGTGTATACTGCGGGGTACAGTGGGAGGGGGGTAGCAGCAGGAGGACAACTTACCCTCAAGGGTCTCTATCTCTTCCCCTTGCGTGCTGACAATATCTGTCAGTGCCTTTATTGCCCATTCTAATACATGAACCCCACTCTAGTAGTTCATCCCATTTTCTGGACCTCTATTACTAAAAGTGGGGTCATTGTTCATCCAAGCCTAGACGTCATGTATCGGGTCATCCTTAATTAACCCGGACAACAAGAAGAGGAGAGGCTGAGTGTTGCTGGAGTGGATATCCTCTAAGTGTTCCAACATAGATGCAATTATACTACCTGAGCGGGATCTGGAAGAGGTTGTTCCACCTGCATCTAGGATATCACAGAAGCTTGCCATAATTGAGTCTACCCATACCAAAGTAACGTTGGGAGTCTCTGACTGGGTATCTGGAAGTCGAACCTCTGGCGGCATTTGTCTGTTGCAGGAGATTCCTATGAAGCACCCTGAATACCTTACAGATGATAAATCCCAGTACCTATCAAAGGCTAGTGGTCAAGATACCATTTCCAGAGAGGGTGAGTGAACACTGTCACCCAAACCAGTCACCTCAAAGTTGTGTCCATTGTCCAGGCCCACATGAGTATCCTGAGCCAACACCTGAGAGGTGGGCAGGACATCCTCAATTACTAACAGAGACGGAGAGAGGAGTGTGGCCTAGATTGCTGACTGGAGTAACACAGGGAGGGAAATAACCAGACATCCATGGTGAACATCTAGGAGCAGGCTAGAAAGAGCCAGAACAATTTGTTTATTCTGTCTTGCATCAACATTAATGGCCCTCAAGAATTAAAGACCGAGGGGAGTAGCAGTAGATCATTTATTAGTGGATGCCAACAGTGTACAGCGGCGTATCCCGGCAGTAGGCAAGTTATAGTCCTCGTCATTGGGGTCATCTAGCTTGAATTTTGGGGTCTTAAAAAGAGCCCTCTCAACAGATAACATCACAGCCAGGAAGGAGGGAGTAGAAGATTTGGTTACAAAGATAGGTCTCTGGCGGAGGAAGCCGAGCATCTTACTCTGGAGAGTCCTAGTGAGGAAACAGGTAGCAGACTAAGAGCTGGTCTCCACTGTAGTAGTAGTCAAGTTGTCTTTGACTTGAGTAATGGAAGACTCAGGGACATTGGCTTGAGAGATTTTAGGGGGGGAGGGTATGAGGGCCAGAGAATATTCCGAGCCATAATTGGAATTGAACTGAACAAAGAGTCCTGTAGTAGTGTCCTTATTCAAGCCACATGAGGCTGAACCACCTCTCCCAATTAGGAAACCTCTCACAAAAACCTCTACTTCTTTCATCGTGGCAACGGTCACATCAGCAACTATTTTCTGAACCAATACATCAAACTACGGGTTCACCGCAATCTGACACCAGTGACAGTGGTGGAACTATAGGAAACTAAAGTTCTCTTTGAGTACAACATAAGACTGTGTAGTTGGAGAAATAAGGCCATGGTCAGTCTTAGTAGCAGGCGCAAGAAACAAGGCCATACAGTCTACTTCAAGTAAGGAGGAGTGGTTGGAATCGAACAGAACAGGTGATGACATCCTCGAAAGGAGAGGAGAATCCATTGATGAGGAAACTGTCGAAGACACTATCCCCGCCCAAACTGTACTACATGATGACCAGGACCAGGCCATCGATATATTACACTGAAGTGCCTACTAAGTGAGAACAACTACTTCTAACCGACCACCCAAAATGAAAAACACAAACATGTAACAGTAGATGAAGTATTTATTATGAGTAAAATAAGGTAAAGTATTGGTGTGCTCACTTCCAATATGGAGTGCAAGAAGTAGGAAAAGTACTTAGAATTCAATCTAATTTTATTTAAACTCAACTGCGAATACTGGCATATGACAAGCCCCAGGAACGGGCCCCCAGGTTAGCACAACCCGAATACCACTAACTACAAACTAACTAAACCTCTGATCCCGTACCTTAAACATGCCAACACCATGTCCCAACACGAATACTAAATACTAAGCCATGAATGGTAAACAAAATCCTCCTTAGCTGTTAGGCAGAGACAACTTGATAGGCTTCAAGATTATCTAGGCCAATCGAGATTTGTTTTTGTAGATGAAGATTGTCTAGGAAGGCTCGGAGTTGGCTTGTTTCGTTTATGACTACTAGGAGCGAAGTACAGTAGGTAAAGTAGGTAGAATCGTAAAAACAATATTATATTGTTAAGGTCTCTTCTCCCTTACTTGATGATGTCTAAAGCTTGGGAGGCACTTCGATATTTATATTCCGCGTCTGAGTGTTTGCGGACTACATCTATTTATTATACAACTGTGTACTTCTTTAATCGTAATTCGCAACGTCGAGTTTTCTTGCAAGGTGCGAATACCTGTGGACCTTGAAAACCATCACACCCTCTTTGGTAATTACAATATTTCTTCCTAGGAAACGTACTGTCCCCAATAGTAATATCCCAATTAGCAGAGTCTTTAGACTTATAGCCTAGTTCTTAAGTCAAACTGAGTTGGCTCCAATTGTCTTCGCCATTGATAAAATGATCAGTCTTATCCATGGCTATATCTGTAAAGGTGGTCGTCATTACAACCATCGTAGGTCATTTGATTCCAACCCTTTGTAACTCCATATCCAACCAATAGATTTTTATTGGATGACTTCCTATTCACTCGCAGGAAGCCACTCCACTAGACTAGTAATTAATCCCTCGGTCAGCAACCATTAGTTGCTCTTTGGGTAGTAGGTTTCAGTAACCATTGTAGTATTTGAGAATTACCCCATGACTACAATGTGTTCTGAAACCCAGTTGCCGCACTCCGTGAAGTTCATTGGCTTGTTTGGTAGTGTCCTTTGGAGTTCTAGACTCTTCTGGTGTATGCGATTGTATCGGTCTCTAGTAGAGATCCTTTACTATTTGATACCATCTCATTATACGAAATCGTCCCATTACTTATAGCTTATGCCAAAGGTCTCATACCTTTGAACCCTGGTAACTCTCTGAGTAGTTGACAGAATTACTCTATTCCACTTCCCAGGCCTAGCCGAGGGTCTCCTCACATATATCCTGCGAAGAGGATCCGGTTCGACGGACGGCTGCAATGTATACAGTATTATTCTAACACCTTCAGATTTGTGGTAATGTAGTCACAGGACGCAACTGAGATTAATATATGTGATGACAGTCGGGCCCCGTGTGGGAGCCGGAGGGGGGTGTTGAAGACCAGAGATTCCAATTCCAAGTGGGGTTACCCTACTTAGGGTGGTTTCTAGGTATCAGGTTCTGGCATTCCTAATATTAGCCCACCCTACCCACCAGCCAAATTACCCATACAAAATACAAAAGTCCACTACTGCCACCTGAATGTGACCCCACGATGACCATCCTCTACAATACAAATCCACCCGAGCATCCCCACTCAATGATCTCGGGACACCCGACCAACTGCCTCAGCACCCATCCCCATCCCTAAACAAAGAAAACACCCATGAAGTTCAAGTGTATAGACCTGAAGGAAAGCCGACTTACTAGACAAGTGCTACCTAGCAGAGGGGGAATGTACTGTCATAGAGAATCAAAGGGGTACCACACTAGCAGTGCAGCCCAAACTGCGGCGGAAGCAGCCAGGACATGATAGTCCCCAAGCCATTGATACTTGGCTGAACAAGCCTAGGTATTCAACTTCTCCTCAAAATTCCCAGCTTGCTCGACAGACAACAAACCCACAGTAGATTGTGTAGTAGCCAGTTTGTTGTAGCGAAATGGCATAGGTGATGACCCTTCCGAGTCAGGGACAAGTGGCACAGGTCAGGTCTAGTCTTGTTTGACCTGGCGCTTCATGTTCTTCTTCCTCTTCCCACCCCCAGGTGCAGATCTAACAACCGGAGTAGACAGGCCGCCCTGATTACCACCCACCACCACAGGAGGGACACCACCTGAGGCATTTCCTTGACCAATAACAGCCTGAGTCCCAGAGGACTCAGGTACCTGCCCCTCCGATGGGAGTCATACCGCTGCAGTTGGTTTCACTACACTAGGATCCACCCCACTCTCACCAGGAGCAAGGGCCTCAACCGGATGCGGCAAATCAAAACCCAATCCACTCACACCACCACCTACAACTGAAGCTGTTGGAGGGGCCAGGATAACCACCTGTGCAATATTCCTCCAAGGGAGCTCCTCTGCTTGACTCTGAGAATTCTCAGAGTCTAGCCCACTACCCACAACTGAGACCACTATAGAAACCGAAGCGACCAACTGGAAAGCTGAGTAGGTGATAATAGTAGAAGCTTCTGCCACTAAAATCATAACCAAACTACAAACAGAATTGCGTTCAGAGGTCAGAGCAGCTGACGAGGTAGATATCTCTTTCTCAGCACAATGAAATCGCAGAGAAAGAATGGAGATGTGATGCCAAAGGCAAGAGACTTTGGCCTCTAGTGCAAAGTTCTTCTCAATGGCACGAGGTAAAACTGCCGACAAGTGTATAGTGGACATGGCTGAGGTGGTGGAGGCTCACTTAGCCATTGCGACCGTGAGGAGGTGACTGAAGTGAACAACTGAAAGAATAGGTAAAAGGAAGAAAGGACTTCCAGCAAATATATGAGGAGGTATAATAATGATGCCCCCAAAAGGTAATCGAAGTTAAAGACTTGAAGCCTATCAAGAGATAGAAATCAAGGGCTGAACCTTCATGTTCCAACACGGGGTGAAAGAAGGAGGAAAAGTACTTAGAATTCAATCTAATTTTATTGATGCTAGTACTGCCAATATAGGCATATGACTAGTCTCCACCTCGCTTCATAAAACAAACTATCTAAAATACACTACCATGAACCAATCTGCTCCGCAACCGCTTCTTCCAATCATAAATCCAAAAGTCACTACCTATGTGGCCTCACTGGCGCTCGCAATAACTATCACTACCCCAGATTAACGTATCTTCCCACCTCACTACCCAGCCACCATCTCATGCCCTCACCCATATCCACCTCCAACACAATCTGTCCTACATACTCAACAAAGGAAACATACAGTCTATCCCAACATGCCTCCATCCTCTTATAATGCAAACCAAGATCTAAATAACCTTCCGCCAAAACAAAATTACACAAAGGGCAGCAAGGTTCCTTTAACAATCAGTTCACCTTAGCCTACCTCAAGACCACTGATATTCATATCACCAGGCTCAGCTAATCCCACTGCTGGTGCTGAGTATGCCAAAACCGATTATGGCAAGTCCGTAGGCATCGGGGCTCTTTTCCAAAATGTTCTGTGAAGGTAGTGCATTTCTTGGTGGCCATAGCAGAAATGTCAGCACCACAACAGGGACACTTGCAGCGTCACTAGTCAGGCAAAAAGAATCACTTCTTCAGCAGTATCACCCTGCCAGGCAATATACAGCCTGTACCATCATGTCTTTTCTCGCATTGAGTACAGGTTGTCAGATCTCTTATCAACACTGTCCCACCGTTCCTTTCCACCATCCATGTGCCATCAAAGGGTTACCTGCTACACTCAACTTCCCTTTCACAATCCCAATGTGACGAGGGATTTCCAGGCCTAACTACCTATGATCTGTCTACCGACATTTCCACCATGAAACTGCTATGTCCTTATACAAGTCTTCCTCAGTAGGACAGCCTCTAGCAGAACGGAGGCACTCAGTCTAGTGGCATCCTTTCTCCTTCTCTTCACAGCTGTCATGGCCGGCCATGTCCATCCCACTACTGATCCTTAACAAAATATATGAGTCCATTCGGGTCAGGCCCAAGAGGTATTGGGATGCCTTCGGTTCCCGGGCATAATATTCGTGCCCTTCCCTAGCATGCCAGGTCCCCCATTCCTCCTTCCAAAGCTCCCGAGCCAGGGCCACATGACCAATCTCAAAGCTAACCCCTTCCCAATGTAGGAGGTGCCAGGGGTGTCCTACGCAGGCTTTGGCCTTCAGGTCGACCATCTTGTTACCATCAATGCCCATGTAACCGGAGACACATCCTAAACTAACATGTGAGAATACAATCAACAGGGGCTCCATTACCTCCCACAATTCAGCCGAGTCACTATTGGAAAACATGTTGTCAATCAGGATGAGGGCTGGCATGCAGTCCAAGAATACATGGACGGTGCGTCCCTTGGCTATGCTCAGTACATGTCTGAGGGCACACACAATAGCAAACAACTCGCATTCCACAATGCTCTAGGATGGGAGAACTGAGCACCTGTCAACACAGGTCAAGGCCCCCTTGTCAAACACTGCCCAAGCCACACCAGCCCCCTCAGATCACTTAGACCCATCTGTGTACATTACTACATCTGAATATATATAAAGGTCAATGCACAGTGCACGGTGGCATGCCATCATCGCTGCCTTGCCTTTTCCAACTGAAAGCATCAGGTAGCAGGTGAGCTCCCTATCCGAAGTCTGCTGATATACCACTATGGCTTTCTCCTTCCATTGCGACCATATCTCACTGAAGCTGGGATGCTGGTCACAACATCGGTAATTGATGAATCAGCTGTAATATCTCCATTCTAGGTACCTTCCTTGAATAGCGACAGCCCGCACCCCGAACTCAGCTGACAGTATGTTGTTTGCCAGCTTCATAGGCATTTAAAATACTCACCGGAGGCAGTCATTGATGTGGACCTAAATTTGTTTCACATACGATGCATGCTCAATTAAAAACTCAAGTCCATACTAGATAGTTGGAAGGTAGGCTGCCTGCACTAAGGGGTAGGTTTCCCATGCTCCTAAACCACCAACACTTTCAAACCTTCTCCCTAATGCCCAAATCCTTCTCCTAATCCCTAACTCCGTTTTCAACCAATACTTTACATGTGAAGAAAAGTTAAGAAATACATTAAACCTATACCCAAGAACCCATAAGTCCTCTGAAGGTAAAACTATCACTCCCAACAACTCCATTCCTTCCCACACCCTATCCTTAAACCCAATCCACTAGGTCTTGAGGGCACTAAACTCCATTGCCCTGGCTCTGGCTATGCGGTCACAATCTGCAAACATTTCTCCTACGTGGTATTATACCGCTTTACAGGGTTCTGCTGCTACCATGATAACCCCATCAACATATAAGCCCACCAGCTGCCGCACACCAGGGAAGTATCGCATACATGGCCTGAATATATCTGCTATGTACCTACCAGAAAGAAATGGGGAAAGAGGCAAACCCTGAGGTACCCCTTTACTAACATGGTAGGGTCGGGAGACGCACCCATTGAATCGAAACCGAACTGACTGGCAAGAGGTCCACCGCCAGATCCATTGGCAGAGGTACACGGGGCACCTCCGGGCCACCAAAAAGTCTGACAGAAGATCAACATCAATATTATCGAACTCTCCTTCAACGTCCATGGCCAAGAGCAGACGTTTGTACCCCTCATTATGCTGTAGGAATTCGAAGACTACTGCCATGGTATCTTGTACCGGCTGATTCTGATGAGACCCAAACTGTGTTACTCCCAAATCGAGGCAGGTGGCCAGTCTCAACAGGACCAAGCACTCTGCGACCTTCACTGGTATCAGGAGGAGATGTATCATTCTCCGAGATTTTATGATATCATACCTGGGTTTGTCTAGTTTAGGTATGAGCATCACCTCAGCCCTATGCCTGTCCAGAACGGTGTGCCGTAATCCGTAATCGACCAGGCCCCTTAATGTTGCCATGTCTCTCTGCTTCCAGAACCGTAGAAAGGAATAGCCAATATCATCCTCACCTGGGCCTCTATTCATAGGGGACTTGGCAAGGGCAATTTCCATCTCTTACAGACTATCCATGTCAATTTCAAAGTCCTCCCAAAGAGTATGGTGGACAGGGAACAACTGCTGTACAATCAGGTCACTAATATCTCCATGTGTAGTAGTATAGAACCCATCTGTGTGGGCCATAGAGGGAAGGGTTTGCTTAGCTTCCAGCTTCCATGCCAATCTGAAAATGTCTGAGTCTTGGCTCTTCGCTATTTTTTCCCTAATGTGCTCAAATCTGGCTTTTAGTAGGCATGCCTGGTAAACACATCGGGCCAATTTGTAGTCCTCTATCTACTCCACCCTTTGTTTAGAGTATCAAGGTAGCCGGACTACACACAACCTCATCCTGTCCAACTCTGGTGTCTACCCCTCGCACTGACCTCTGCCAACCGAGGCCCGTAGGAGTGTATCCACTACTTGTCTCACTCCTTCCCACAACCTGCTGTCTTCCATCCCCTGCAGGCTATCCAACTGCTTCCCAACCTTTCCCCAAACTACCTTCTTCCAGGCTGGCCTCCAATGTAAAATATTATCCGGTAGGTCAACTGCCAACTTAAGGGCTTGAGTACTATGCTCACAGCCAGCGGCATCCAGGTATCGATGCCTGACATACGGCGCTCGGTATAGGCAAAGGTTGATCCTGGAAACATCCTGGAAAGTTGACACTGTTGGAGGGACCATGTTCATATCGCAAGTCGGGGCCGTGAACTACTATTTCAGCCAATGTCCTTCCATATTGTTGTAGTCCACATTAGAGTCTCAGTCTTAGTGTCTGACATTGAAGTCACCAAACATAATGTCTGGTTCCCCAAGTTCGTCCAACTAACCAACAAATTGGTCCTTAGTATAGCTGGGTCGAAAGTAAACTCCAGTGAGCACTCTCTTTACCCCTTTCTTCCAATACCCAACGTTGGTACTACTTTCCCCATGCCTCACCATTTCAATCAGCCTACAAATATAGGACCAAACAAACACTTCAATACCAGACTTCTCAACAAAGGAAATAAAGTCCCACCTATCAACATCTATAGGTTTATGTAGCCTCTCCAGGTCAACCAGTGGTTCAATAATAAAAAACAAATCAATAAAGAAAAACAAATCAAACGCCAGCACCTGATTCCAACTACTCCTCACCACATTTAATACCATTGTCGTACTAAGTATTAAAAGGGGGCCTCAACTGATCCACTTGGACCGCAAGTACTCGAGGAATATGGGATACTACTATCCTAATCTTGGGTGGTCCAAAATGTATCCTCCCGGCCAGGTTGTGTGGTGGCAGTGGTTTTTAACATCCCACATGCCGGATAAGGGGAGAGGGAGGGACATTCTAGTTCCTTACCCTTGGCCATTTCCCACTTATGATGGGGACCTTCATCTTCCTCATCGCTGCTAATCTCATCAACCAGTAGTGTAGGTGACCTTCTGCGACTGCAGTGTCTTCTTCGGGCCCTTCTTGTCTGACCTCCCTGTTGTTCCAGTTTCTTAACAGGTTCTATTTGTGGGGCTGTCTCCTGCTTTGGAGGCAAGGACAATGTAGCTGGGGGCGACAACATAACTCCTGGATACTGCTCATATCCCGTGAAGTGGTCCATCTAATCGCAGAGCAAGTATTATCTTCTCGTGTGTCCACAGCCCTAGTATACGCCTCCAGGGCATCCAAGCTTGCTGCATATATTCTCCTGGGAAAAATGCACTCCAAAACAGAACTGACAGTGGGACAGTAGCCACATGTGGCCTCAAAGTGGCCCGTCTCCAAACACTAACCTCAAACCTTTAGCAGTCAATATTCTTCAAATATTCTGAAATTGCGGGCTGCTCCTCTCAACCAAATCTTTCCCTCAGCAAGCCTTTTCTTAATGGCCTCGTTCTTTTCGACCATGAAGCAGATACCACATGCAGTAGCATTGGCCTGCCTCATGGAGTAGATGGACTCCATAATATCTGGCTGGAAAACAGTAACTAAACCAGTGTTGGATTGCTCCAAGTCAGTGCAGAGGCCATCGAAGGCCACACTCCCAGTTCATCCCTCTACTCTCCAAATTGATCCTCATCCTGTGTCAGGATGCGGGACTCCAGAAACAAAAATCCTCACCTTTTCTAGCTTTTTCTAGAACTCAAATTCCTGGAGTGATAGTTCTCTGAGCAAGTCAAGCCCTGCCTTGTCGAGTCAGTTGCTCAGTTCAGTAATAGAATGTCACACAAGGGTCAAAAAGATACAACGAATCTGAGGCCAGACATACCCGGCACGGATGAACAGGGCATAGCTCCAAATCCTTCCTTGTTTAGAGATGGTTATGTTGATTCGGTTTCTAATAGCCTCGATACCAACTCCTTCTGGTAAGGCAACCTGCTCGCAAGTAGCAAGCTGCATAGTAATATACCTCCCACAGGTATCTGGGGTTGGTGATGACTGTAGTAGTGCTGGCACCGAGTTGAGTAGGTCCAGAGGCCCCATCAGAACTCGTCAGTACTCCTGTCGTATTGGGACTGCAGTTAAGTTGACACTGGCCATGGCCACAGGCCCTGATTAAGCTAGTGGAGCATCTGGCACTGCAGCCATGGGAGCCAGTTCCTGCTTATCAGCGTTCTTTCCCTGAGTCTTAGCAGGGGTGGCCGTTTTCTTCTCGCTATCAGATCCTCTGGCAGCTTTCCTTCTTCTTCTGGCAGTACCTCTCAGGCGTCTACCTCATTTCCTTCCCTCTCTCTTTTGTTCCTCCCCCCCCATCCTCTTTTTCTCAGTACACAGATTTGCTCCTGCCACTACGAGCCACACACAGAGTTACCCCTCCTTCACGGGAGGAGCTGCCACTGCGAGACTGGTAAGAGGAGGCCACCGATGTGGAGCAGGTGGAGGCTGCCTGCTTTTCTTGTGTAGTGGGAAGCTTGGGCACATATACCATTCATTTCACTACCTCTGCAAAAGAGGCTTTAGCTGTAGGAACTGCTACAGCAGTTTCCTGTCCTTTAGAGGGAGCAGGGTGTGGTGTTGCCCCTATCAAAACAGATGGGGTATTGCCGGACACTACCGAGGAGGACTGGCAGTGGGGGGACAACCTACCCTACAAGGTCTCTATCTCTTCCCCTTGCTTGCTAACAATGTCCATTAGCGCCTTTACTGCCCATTCCAGAAGGTATACCCGGTTCCAGTAATTCACTCCGCCTTCTGGTCCTTCATTACCAAATGTGTCGCCATTGTGCATCCAAGTCCAGACATCATGTACCATGTCGTCTTCAATCGACCCGGACTTCGAGGAGAGGAGGGGCTGAGTATTGCCACAGTCGATGTCCTCCAGCCCTTCCAACATAGATCCAATTATACTACCCGTGCGAGGCTCTAGAGAGGAAGTCCTACCTGCATCTAGAATCTTGTATACTCCTGCCATGATCAAATCCGCCTGAGCCACAGTGGCATCAGCTTCCTCTGGCTCAGTATCTGGGAGTTGGACTTCTAACGGTATTTGGGCGTCATATGAGGCTTTCCAGGAACTTAACAGTTGTCCTTCAGATAATGTCTACTCTTTATCAAAGCCCACTGGTGATGATGCCGTTGTCAGAGAGGGGGCATAGATGCTATAGCCCAGTGCAGTTGCTTCAGAGTTGCGCCCTTCTTCCAAGTCTATGGGAGTGTTCTAAGCCAACACTTCTGAGGTAGGCAGGATATCTTTGGTTACCAGTCGAGATAGGGAGGGTGGTGTAGTCTCAATGGTCTATGGGAGTCCTGCATAAAGAGAAATGGTCAGGCGCCTGTGATGTACATCAAGGAGCAGGCCAGGGAGGGTGGGAACAATCTGTTTCTTTCGTCTTTTATCAACGTTGATGGCCCTTAAAAATTGCGTTCCAAAAACAAGAGCAGTAGTTCATTTAACTGGGGATGCCGATCACGTACCGCATCACGTTCCAGTAGTAGGGAGGTTGTAATGCTCATCCTCAGGGTCAACTAATCTGAACTGTGGGGTCTTGTAGAGAGCCCTTTCACCAGATGATATCTCAGCCAAAAAGGAAGGTATGGATGAGCCAACCTTACATACAACGGCCTGGCTGAGGAAACTGGGCATCTTGCTTTGGATGGCCCTAGTGAGGGGAGGGGTAATGGACCATGTGCTTGCCTCAACCGTGGCCGTGGTCGAGTTGCTTTTAGCCAGAGGAAGAGATGATTCAGGGACTATGGCCTGTGAGTCTCTCGGGGGGGAGGGTGTGAGGGCTGGGAAATATTCCGAGCCGTGATCAGAGTTGAACCGAATGAAGAGTCCTGTGGTACTGTTCTTGATCAAGCCACAAATTGCTGAATAGCTCCTCCCAATTAGGAAACTCTTCACCAAAACCTCCACTTCTTTCATCGTGACAACAGTCGCATCAGTGACCATTTGCCAAACCAGATTATAAAAGTGATGGTTTACGGCATTCTGACACTCGTGACAGTGGTGAAACTGCAGGAAACTAAAGTTCCCTTTGGGTGCAACGTATGACCGTGTAGTTGTAGGGATAAGGCCATGCTCAGCCTCCATAGTAGGCGTAAGAGAGAGGGCCGCACAAGCTGTTTCAGGCGAGGAGGGGTTGGAGTCATACCGTATAGTAGACGACATCCTCAAAGAGGGGGGAGAATCCGTGGAAGATGAGGCTATCGTAGATGCCATCCTCGTCCAAACTACACTCTGTGATTACCAGGACCAGGCAACAGATATCTTACACTAAAATGTCTTCTAAGTGAGAACAACTAACTTCTAACTGACTACCCGAAACGAAAAACTCAAATAAGTAATAATAGATAAAGTATTTATCGCGAGCGAAATAAGGTAAAGTATTGGTTCACTCACTTCCGACATGGAGTACAAGAAGTAGGAAAAGTACTTTCAATTCAATCTAATTTTATTAATACTTATACTGCCAACACTGATATACGACGAGCCCCCACCAGTACAGGGATATCAGTAACTTGTATACCACTAATCCTAAGGTAACTAAGTCTATGGTCCTGCACCTACCATCCCTGAGTCATACCCACACGAGAACGAATTACAAGACCATCAAACAACTCAGCATCCACTCCGGTCCAAGTCGGTAGCCCCTCTGGTATGAAGCCAATCAGCACTAAGCACACTAGAAGCCAAGCAAAACACTGACCCAACTAGGTTCCTCATCCAACAAACATAAAATTACTATCACCCTATCTGAAAACTGTCCTGCAACACCTCCACTACAGTAGAAAACCAACAAACAAACACACGAACTAAATCTGCGGGTGACAAGATGGCAGAGAGAAGGCAACTAACCTGTTAACCTCTCGCATCTGCATGCCAGGCCGTCAACCCTAAAAACCTACTTTGCTGGTTGCCTCAAAGGAGAATACCAGTGTGAGGAGGACCTGTACCCGCTGCCTGTCCCCAAGTCCAAACAACAAACATATGAAATACATAGAGGTAGTAACAGACCAAAAAGGTCAGTGGGGCCTATCTCCTACCCGTGGTGCCATCCCTCCTACTGACAAACCCGTAGCCAAACCAAAGAAACCAAACAAATCCCACAAAGCCCAGTGCACAAGACCCAAACAAGTCAAACAGGGTGGTCACAACCCACTATCCGCACAGGTGGCCATCAGCCAGCGAGTCCATCGGGGAGCTTTGCAGCACTCAGCAGCTTGATCCAACAGCTGAAGCCAGACCAGAAACACTTAAGTAGACCTCAGCCAACCTGACACAGGCCCAACCAGTGCTCGCAGATGTCTCTTCCCCCCCAATCAGCTCCCCATAAGCCCCACACACCAGACGCCACAGAGCCCATCCAGCCCCCCAGCTACTCAGACAGATCAACCATCCAATAGCTACTGGACAGCCCATACTCAGCCCCATCAGGCAGCTACTGATCTTGGCCACACCAACAGAGCCCCAACCCCTAGCACCATACAGCTGAGAGAGACCTACCAGCCATAGCCAGAACTACAATAGAGGTAGTACCAATACCCGAAGGCACTGGCACCAGCCATACTATCCAACCCTGTCGAACCTAAGTCCAACCAGCTGGGAAAGAGTAGGCAGAGCTAGTCGTAGCCAGCCTCACAGGTTCAGCAACAAGCCCAGACCGAACAATAGGTAAGAAGCACCCCCAACTGATGTGACATGAAGGAGGAGGGCAAGCAAACAGAAGCAGACAACCAGAAGGTAGGCCCCACTTGCAATGCATAACATCACCAACTACAATCCATAAGCAAACCATCCCTACATACCGATAACGCGAGTACCTGGCAGCCAATCGTCCCACACCATACAAGGCAGCAATAAATACCACACCAGGGTGTACGATATTTCAGGGTTAAAGCCATCCCCACCAAGGCAAGGAGAAGATACCAGACAGAACCACTGTAAATGCTACAAGGAGAAAGCTTCCAATGGAACAGTGATGAACAACATCGTAGGATTCCGACTGTAGAAACGTAATGTAACAAGAAGGGGCTGGGCAGGCACTGCCCTACCACCTGTAGAATGTTGCGGCCTGTACGATGAGTGGAACTTGGGAAGGTTATTAGTCTAACCCAAGGGTATTTGGTATCGCAAGAACTAAAGACTCCGTTAAACCCCAGCAACATGAGCTGGAACAAAGAATAACCCGGGTGATCCCCCCAAACACAATGTTGAATTCTCCCAATCCAATGCGAAACCTGTGAGTAGACAATAGACAGGAAGCGGAAGACATTTTGTGGAAAGGGGCCTGTAAGTAAGCATGATGAAGAGTTCGAAGTGACAGCATTGTGAGAAACCATCAAGAAACAACAGGAGAAGTAAACAAGTAATCCACCATGCAACACCAACAGACCTCAATACTAAGAATCCCAGGAACTACTAAGCGAACTCAGATATCTCTCCCAGAATCCAAGGCATCAAGGCTCATTGTAGGTGTGAAAGAAACGCTCAAGGCGAAGCGGCGGCAAGGACGAGGAAAAGTACTTAGAATTCAATCTAATTTTATTTAAACTCATAGCACCAAAAAAAAGTCCTCCTCAGGCCAGCCTACCTACCAGCCAAGTTACCCATACAAAATACAAAAGTTCCAGTACCACCACCTGAATGTGATCCAGCAAAAGCCTTCTGCACAATAGAAGCCAACCCGAGCACCACCACTCAATAATCTTGGGACACCGTACCACTCTCCTCGGCACCCTTGCCTATATACAAACAAAAGAAACACCCAACTCCCAAGTGAGCAGATCCGAGGGAATGCCGACTTACAGCATGAGGGCTCCCTAGCCAAGGGGGTACAAACAGTTATAGAAATTCATGGGAGCACCTTACTGGCAGCGTAGCCCAAAAACCTTGAGGGAAGCAGTCAGAGCAAGAAGGTCCCCCAGCTGTCAGCACTTAACCGAACATGCCCAGGTATTCAAACTGTCCTCCCACTCCTCAACTCCCTCCACAGGTGGTAAACCCGCCGTGAACTCTGTAGTAGCTGGTTTGCGATAGCGATCCGGCGAAGGCGATGACCCTTCCAAGTCAGGGACAAGCGGCACAGGAGAGGTCTGGTCCTATTTGACTTAGTACTTCTTGTTTCTCTTCCTCTTCCCACCCCCAGGTTCAGGTCTTGTAACAGGAGTGAACAGGCCACCCTCATCACCACCCACCCCCACAGGATAGATGCCACCGGAGTCGTTACCCCTACCAGCCATGGGCTCAGCCACAGAGGATTCAGGCACTTACCCCCTTGAAGGGGGTGATACCACTGGAGCTGGTGACACCACACCACACCAAGATCCACCCCACCCACACTAGGAGCAAGCGTCTCAACTGACCTTGTAACGTGTTCGCAAGGTGTTAATCATGTTATCGGTAATAGATATAATAGTTAGCAGGTTGCCTGCTCTTCCAGAGAGCAGCCAAGAGCTGAGAACTAATGGAGGCTTTGAGGGTGTACTGAGGAACAAAGAAGTAACTGTTCAACCAATTATATTGAAATACTGTCTGTCAAAGTCTCCCTTTTCCATCGTGGAATCAGGCGGTCTTTAAATACACAAATCAGTTCATATCTAGTATGAACGAAACTAATCAAAGACATCAATCCATATACTTTAGTAAAATTAATCTAAGTATCAAAGCAATACTTAAAACAAAACATAAAACCAAATCAAGTATCAAACGATACTTAAAACAAACCAAGTATCAAAGCAATACTTAAAACAAAACATAAAACAAACCAAGTATCAAAGTGATACTTAAAACAAAATATAAAACAAAACCAAGTATTAAACAATACTTAAAACAAAACATAAAACAAAATCAATAACCAAGTACCAATACCGGTTGCAGGCCCAGACAAATCGGGAACCGGTCCAGCCATACTACGAACTACAACTGGAGCAGCAGGATGGGCCACGATTACCGGCAGCGTAACATTCCCCCGAGAGAGCTCTTCAGCTAGACCCTGAACACTAGCAGGGTCTCGCCCCCCCCCTAACCGAGACAACTGTAGTAACCGAAGTGAGCAAGGGGAGAGGTGAAGAGGGAATAATCATAGGAGCTTCAGCTACCAACATTGTGAGATAACCACGATTAACAGCAGGTTCATTCTCAAGGGCGGCCGACAAGGCAGATATCTCTTTTACAGTGCGATGAAATCACTGAGAAATAGCTGAGATGTAATGTCAAAGGGGAGAGACTTCGCCCTCCAGGGCGAGGTTCTTCTCCATGGCACGAGACAAAACCACTGACAAATGTAGAGCAGACGTAGTGGAGGGGGCGGAGGCTCACTGTAACGATCCCTCCTTGTATAGTTAGTTCTTAGTAACAGGGAACCATACTTCTCTTGTCCTGTTTCTTTCCTTAGTCTTACCATAGCACTAGGCCTCTGCCTATATTACCGATGGTACAAGACCTTTGTCTTCTATCGGGAACAACTATCGTAAGTTTTCTCTAACTCTTCTTCGTGAAGAGCTCACCTTAGTGTAATGATAATGTTGCAATAAAGAAAAAGATCATAAAGGTGTTTTATATTCGTTGAAGTAATAAGTAGGAAAGGTACTTAGAATTCTCTAATTTTATTTAAACTCGTACCACAAACACTAGCATACAACGAGCTCCCGCCGGTACAGGGATAATGCTAACCGGTAAACCGCTAATCCTAAGCTAACTAAGTGAACGGCCCCACACCCCTGCCATTTGCGAGACATGCTCACACAAGAACTAATTCCAAGACCAGCAAACAACCCAGCCTCCACCCCGATCAAAGTCTGTAGCCCCTCTAGTATGAAGCTAACCAGCACTAAGCGTAGCCGAAGCCGAGCAAAAGACCAACCTGAGCAGGTTCCTCATCCCACAATTAAAAAATCACTACCACTCAGTCTAAATACTGTCCTGCAATACCTCCACCACAGTAGAAAACCAAACAGAACACACAAACTAAACCTACAGGGGACAGAATAGCAGGGAGGAGGCAACCAACATGTCTACCTCTTGCACCTGCATGCCAGGCCACTGACCCTAAGAACCCACTTTACCAGTTGCCTCCGAGGAGCGTACCGGTGAGGAGGACCTATACATGCTGCCTGTTCCCCAAACAAAAACACCATAATCAAAGAAAATACATAGAGATGGTGACAGACCGTAAAGGTCAGTGGGGCCTATCTCCCACATGTGATACCTTGTCTCGTCCTGCAGTACCCAGAACCAAACCAAAAAAACCAAACGAACCCCACAAAGCCCAGCACGCAAGGCCAAAACAAGTCCAACCAGGTGGTCGCAACGCACTATCCGCACAGGTGGCCATCAGCCAACCGGGCCGTCGAGGAGCTTTACAGTACTCAGCAGCTTCACCCAACAGTCCAAGCCACACTGGAAATACTTAATTAGACTTCACCCAACCTGGCACTGGCCTGACCGATGCTCGTAGGTGTCTCTCCCTCCCCCAATCAGCCCCCCGCAAGCCCCACACACCAGGCGCTGCAGAGTACATCCAGCCCCCCCAGTCCTTCAGACAGATCAACCATCCGATAGCAATGGGACAGCTGATACCTAGCCCCATCAAGCAGCCACTGGTCTTGGCCACCTAACAGAGCCCCATCTCCCAGCCTCATATAGCTGAGGGGTGCCCACCAGGCAAAGCCAGAAGCCACAAAGCATATGGCACTAGTACTAACAGGCACCGGCACCAGCCATACCATCCAATCCAGCCAAACCCAAGTCCAACCAAGTCAGCAAAGAGTTAGGCAGAGCCAGCCAAAGTCAGCCCCACAGGTCCAGAAACCCAGACTAAACGACGGGTAGGAGGAGCCTCCAACTGATGCGACAGGGAGGGGGAGGGCGAACAAACAGAAGCAGACAAGGAGAAGGTAGGCCTCACTTGCAATGGGTGAAGCCGCCAACTACAATCCACAACAGAACCACTCAAACGCACAGACAACGCGAGTATCTAGCAGCTAATCATCTCACACCACTCCAGGCAGCAATGAAATACCACACCAGGAGGTAAATCTTTTCAGGGTCAAAGCCATCCCCACTGAGATGGGGACAAGACACCTGACTGAATCACCATAAATGCCACAAGGACAAAAGCTCCAAGAGAACGGCATTAAACAACATCGTAGGATTCCGACTGTAGGAACCAAATCGTAACTAGGAGGGGCTGGGCGGGTACTGCTCTGCCACCTGAAGAATGATGTGGCCGGTATGATGAGTTGAAACTTGGGAAGGTCATTAATCTAACCTAAGGGCGTTTTGTATCGTGAAAACTAAGGACTCCATTAAAATCCAACAAGAAACATAAGCTGGCCCAGAGAATAACATGGGTGATCCCCCCAAACACAATATTCAATTCCCCCAATCGAACACAAAACCTGCGAGTAGACAATAGAGAGGAAGCCAAAGATATTTTACTGAAAGGGGCTCATAAGCGACCGTGATGAATAGCTCGAAGTGCCAGCATCTTGAGATAGCCAGTAGGCAATAAAACAAGAAGCAAACAAGTAATCCACCACGTAACACCTAACCCACCTCAACACCAAAGACCCCAGGAACTACTAAGCAAACTCAGATATCTCCCCCAAAATCCAAGGCATCAAGGCCTATTATGAGTGTGAAAGAAACACTTGGGGTGAAGTGACAGCAAGGGCGAGGAAAAGTACTTAGAACAAAGCATGAAGAATGTATCCTCCTCAGCCCTATCGGCCTCCTTATATAATGTTATTCCCACCCGTAGTCATGTGACCCAAAGTGGTCACATGTGCAAAACCAAATCATAACAAACTAGTCATGTGATCAAGATAGTCACATGCTCAAAACCCATGACCTCATAGTGAGGTCATGTGCAAAAACTCATAAACCAATCATAACACAATAAACAAATTATATGACTTGACTGAGTCATATACGTAAAACTCATGACCTCATAACAAGATCATGTGGGAAGCATAAATCATATGCACAAGGCATACCTGTAAGCTACACTCGCAAGGTATACTCATCAGGCGCATGTCCCTTGACTCATATTTGAGCCATGTGTGAAAGCATCACAAATACCACACATATCAAATCTCCTGACTCGAATGAGTCATATGTGGGAAACAATAACATACCAGTGACTCATAACCATTTATCACGTAAAAACCTTTTCCTCACCAAGCCACATTCGTGACATTAGCTCCTCTCCCCCTAAGCCTGAGTCCCATTACGCTCTTTCCCCAAGCTCCAATAGTTCCTGTCCTACCAAGTGCATGGACCTCCAGAGCCTATTGAACTTGTGGTCCTCTTCCCTCCATCTTACCCTCACCGTTTCCAAGGTGAGGTTCACCATCTCGATCTTGTGCCTCTGGATATCATTCCGCTGTCGTAGCTCTGGAATTGTTTTGTCATTTGCCGAAATTGTAGCTTCGGCCTGACCAAATTGTTCCCGTAGTCCTCGGATTTGCCTATGTAGGCTCCTGATGTCTGCTTCCATTTCCGTCAATGAGTTTTGGGCTCCCCCCTCCTCAGACCTCATCCTTGAGGCCCTAGCTCTCTGCCATATTGTGGCATCTTTTCCTTCTAACTCTTTCTTTGTCCCATCCTTCTGCGGATAGTATCCCACCGAGAATTTCTTCATCCTGTGCATTTTGCATGTGTTATTAAAGAACTGTTTCCAGCACTTTAAAGTGTGGTCTGGGTGCAGACCGAACGTTTTATATTCTCTCAGAAACCATCTCGAGCCTTCCTTATCCCCGTCGTGTGTCGGGACATCCATCGTCATAGCATACCATCCATGATGTGGAGTTATTCTGTGCTTGTTTTTCCCTTTCCTTGAGTTCTTCGTCGGTCGGCCCTATGAATGAGTATTCGGGGCTGGTCTGTGCGGTTTGGCAGGGGCTATCACCCCAGCCCTCATGTTGTTGCAATGGCGTAGGAGCCTTTCCCTCACCTTTGTCTTGGTTGAACGTAATCGTTACCTGAGCCGGGCTTGCCTGGGTATTGTCAGTGGAAGGTTGAGATGGCATCTTATGCATGTTCGAAGTTGTGTACGAAGTACCAAGTTTGATCATATTCAGGCAAATATCCCATCCACTTGGCTTGGTATTGGAGGTGACCATGGAAGAAGCGAGAATCGACTATTTCATCCAACTCGTATTCTGGTTCTCTGTCAAGTTCAATCGCAGGAGGAGGAATAATTGTTTGTTAGCAAAACTTGTTGTCATTGTGTAATTCGAGGTGTGAGATGTGGAATGTGTTGTGTATTCGGATTGAGGGTAGAAGGTAGAGTTTATAAGCTCGGCTGCCCACCCTTTCCAGTACCTTGAATAGTACGATTTTCTTGTAGTCCAATTTCTTTGATAGTCGCGTCATATAGATATTGTGTGATATTAGCCATACCATATTTTCTGGTTGTCTGTTCGGATCTGGTCTTAGGTGCTTATTGTATTGTTCTTTTTATCTTTGTTGTGATTGACTCATTTCGTATTGTAATGTCTCGTGTAGTTTTTCCATATCAGTTTTGTCCAGTATTATACCATTAATCCTATGATATGTGGTCTGACTTTGTGGATGTTGTCTGTAATTTGCAAAGAAGTATGTCATGCTGATCGTTTCTTACTTTCCATTATTGTATACGAATTCAGCCATTGATAGCAGTTTGTGCCAATCATCTTGTAGGTAATTGACATAGACCCGTAAATATTGTTCGAGTATTGCGTTTACCCATTCCGTTTGTCCATCCATTTGCAGGTGAAATGTTGTGCTCAGCCTGTTTTGTATCCCCATTTCTCCGGTTACTTTCTTCCATAGACCTGATGTGAATAGTATTCCTCGGTCGGTAATGATATTCTTTGTGAGGCCGTGAAGTCAGAAGACTTCTCGGAAGAATGTTTGTATAATATACCTCGTGTAGATATCATTTTTGACTGGAATGAAATGACTCATTTTGGTCAGAGGATCTACCATAACCAGGATACTATCACAATTTTCCGATGCTGATATGTCTGTGATGAAATCTATAGTAATTGTTTCTGATGGTCATTTGGGAAATTGGTTCGATTTCAGTAATCCATATGGTGCACGTTTAGCCGTTTTCATCCTTGGGCATATGTTGCAGTTTTTGACATATCGTTTAACATCTTCGCGCAGTCCTAGCCAATAGAATAACCTCCTGATGAATTCCGTAGTTTTAGCCATTCCTCTATATCCTACCATTTGGATATCATGGTGTTGTCGTGTGATGTCTGGCCTTATCTATTCTTGTTCCAGAATCTATTTTTTTCTGTCATACCACATGTTTCCATCCTTCCATTGGCATAAACTCGGAGCAATTCCTTTCATCTCCTTTTTTCCTTCCTTCAATGCTTCTGTTATTGCCTGAATTGTTTTGTCTCTTTCACTTACCTTCTCAATTTCCCTTTCCTCTGTTGATGTGAATTGGATAACCTCGATTGCCTTGAAGTAGGTTTTTGGTAATAGTGTTCCTGTTTTTTGTTTGATTCTTTCCTCTTCATTTATTTGTGGTTTATCACTTGCCATCCTTGTAAGAGCATCTGACTTTCCACTCTCTTTCCCTGTTCAGTATTTGATTTTGAAGTTGTATTTGCTGAGGTGTTCCATCCACCTTATCTGGTGGTCCTTCAGTTCTTTCATAGTCATGAATAGGACCAGATTCTTATAGTCGGTTAGAACTCAGACTGGATGGTCGTTGTTCAGAGCATATCTCCTCCATTCCTTTAATGCTTGAACTATGGCTAATAGTTCTTTGGTTGCAATGTCATAGTTGCATTCTCGGGGGTTATTGTCTTGGATCGGTAAGACACTGGTCTCCATTTTTCCTCTTCGTATTGTTGTGATAGTATACTTAAGCGTACATATTTTGAGGGGTCCATTTCAATCATAGTCCTTCGGTTTGGGTCGAAATGAATCAATATTGGTGCAGATCTTAGATGCGTTCATATGGCATCATATGCTTTCTGTTCCGCTTCTCCCCATTCTCATTTCTTGTCTTTCTTTGTTAGATAATAGATTGGTTTTGCAAGCCTGCTAAATCTCTCTATGAACCTTCAATAAAAGTTGCAGAATTCCATAAAGCATTAAACATCTGCTTTGTTGTTTGGTTTGGCCCAATTCCATATTGTTGTAAGTTTTGACTGGGTCGACTTTGACCCCGCTTCAATTGATGATAAATCTGAGGTATTCCATTTGTTCTTTATGGAATTCGCATTTTGTTGGTTTGGTCTTCATTCCTGATCCTTGTATTGCGTCCATGATATTGCTGATATCCTTCTGGTATTGTTTCATGTTTTCCGAGTAGATGAGTACATCGTCCAAGTACACGATTCAACATATGTCGAGGTACTTATTAAGTACCTTGTTGATCCATCTTTGGAATGAAGCTGGTGTATTGGTTAGCCTGAAAGGCATAACCAAGTATTCGAACATTCTGTATCTTGAGGCGAATGTAGTTTTCTATTCGTCTCCTGCCTTGATGTATATATTGTGGTATATGTCCTTGATGTCAAGTTTGGTGAAGTATTTTGCTGACTGTAGTCTATCCAGTGCCTCTCCAATTAAGGGTAGTGGATATCGATCTTTCTTGGTAACCAAATTGAGGTCTCTGTAGTCCACACAGAGTCTCAATTTTTCCATCTTTCTTTTTGACAAATAGTATTGGGGATCCTCCTGATGCAAAGGAGTCCCTGATCCATTCTCGCTTTAGGTTTTGCTCGATGTACTTCCTATGTTCTTCGAGCTCTGCTTCTCCTAGTGGGTATAACCTCTTTTAGGGAATCTCTTTTGTCTTTCCCGTTTTCTGTTCTTTGTCTAGCAGAATTTCATGATCAATTGCTGGTCTTCGAGGTGGTAGCTCCGTGGTTTCCTCTTTTTGCAATACGTTCTTGAATTGATAATATTCCTTTGGAATCAATTCTTTCCATCCCTTTTTGCTTTGGTATTTCTTGTCTTAAATTGCTAGTTCCGTGCTGATGTTAATTTTCGCTAGGACCGCTTTTTCGTCTTCATATATCCATTTGAGAATTCCTGTTGTATCTCCTCTTCGATAGTACTGTCCAAAGGCTTGTACTGTGATCTCTTTGATCTTAATTCTTTTTGCTGTATCAGGCTAGTTTTGGTCTGTACTTCCAAATCTCTTGTCTTCTCTTGTTGTTTCTTCCAGTTGATCTACTTCGTGCAGATCCTCTTTGTTGATTTTTTCGCTGATCAACTGTGCAATTCCATCGCCTTTTTAGACTTCGTAGTTCTCTTAAGCTAGGTTGGCCAGGACCACTTTGATTTCACCTTTATAGTCGACATCGATCACCCCTGCCATGGTCATGAGTCGATGTTTGACTGCTAGACCACTGCGGAGTGCCATCCATCCATAGGTGCCTTCTGGTAGTCCGATGGCTATTCCTGTCACTATCATTGCATGCATATTAGCAGGTATCTTGATTTCTTCGTTGGCATACAGGTCATGTCCTGCTACCCCTTTGAAACCCTTGGTAGGTACTTTTGCCTCTTGGTCCAGTTTTTGTATCCAGACTCTCTTATCTTACCGCATCACGGTGAACTTTGTATGCAAAGTTTCTTCTTCCGTGTCTCGTACCAGTGTCGAGTAGACCATAGGCGAACTGTTAAGACATCGTGTCGCACATAGTTCGCTTGTAAAGGTCATCTTGTTCTTGTTCCAATCAATTGTGGAATTATGTTTTCGCAACTATAGCATTCCGAGGACTATCTTATGGTTCTTGAGATCTGCTACCTGAAAGGTTGCCGTTTCCCTATAGCTGTCGATGTCTATTGGTCCTGTCACTGTATGGGTTATAGGACCGATTGTACTTGGCTTTCTATCCGCTTGTTAGACTTGTCTCACTTTGTTTGCTTCTTTGGTGTGGAGGCCGTATTTGTCACAGATTTCCTTATCGATGAAACCTCCGGTAACCGGGGAGTCAAGCATTGCATGTATTGCTGTTTCTTCATCTTTTTTGTTGTATATCCTCGTCTTGATCATCACATGATCTCCATCTTCTTCTCCTCTTTGCATGTGTAGTGCCATGTAGTAGTTCACTAACTTGATGGGTTTTCCAGGTCCATATCTTGGGTCTTCCGGACCACCATTTACTGTGGACCCTCATCGTTTTCCACAGGTATGTCTTCTGTGATTATTTTGCAAAATGTTGCTCCTCTTTTGAGCTGGGAAGTAATTATTTCCAGCAGCTCTGGTACCTTAGTATCCATTATCGGGTCAGCTTCTGCATTCTCATATCCGATGTCCTACTTTTCTGCACCTTAAACAGAGTTTCCCGTTCATTCTTCTAGCATATTCTTCCTCAGACAGGTTCAGAGCAGGTCCTGCCCTTGATTTGTCCAACTCCATTGGCTCGCCTGGTGGTAATGCTCGACTTTCACCTCGAGCTGCTTGCAGTTTGTAGGTTCCGTCCACGTTCCTGGATGATTGGGCCACTCTGTATACTATGGTATTCTCTGAGTTGTTTCGAACTATATTTAGCTTGCTTTCCTTATCGATAGCCCCTCTTGCAAATCGTTCTGCTCTGGTGTAATGTGAGTCAGAGATTCCCCACATTTCTTGCAGTCTCTCACTTTAGTTTCTCAGGAAGATGATATAGAGGATAGCATCATCAAACTCAGCCTCATATTCCAATAGTCAGCATTCGTTCCAGTATGCTGAAAAGATTTCTTTTCCTTGTTAGAGTATTTCCAGCTTTTGTCTTGCTGTCTCTTTAGCATTGCGATCCCCAAATTGTTAGAAGAGTATGGCCTTGAACTCTTCGTACGTGACCTATTCCATCTGCTTCCTTTCATCTTGGAAGGGCATGATCCATTGCCCCGCAAGTCCTCTTAATAGACATTCCACATATGGAATCTTAATCTCATCATTGTATTCTCCATATCCCTTAACGGCAAAATACCCTTTGTATTGTACCAGGAATATTCATAGCTTATCTTCAGCTCTTTCGTATGTGTCGAGTTTTTTTGCTTTCAGTCATTGGATGTTTCCTTGTCCTGTGTTTCATGTTGCTGCTAGAAATGTTGGAAACTGATTCTCAGTCATTCCAAGTACGCTAGTGCCTAGTACAGGAGGGTCCTGGGCCTGTGGCCCAGGTACTGCTGATCCTGACATTCTCTCAGATTGTTGAGTTCCTGCAGGAGAGCTATCAACTGATGATCCTTTCTCTAGGGTTACTGGGCTTGCTGCCCTTGAGGGCTCTACTCAAACATGATCTAGGGTGTCACTGAATCGCCCTAGGTTAAGGTTTTGATCATCGATGTCGATATCGCCTTCCCTGTCTGGATTGAAGGATGTCGTCTTGTATCGTTTGGCGTCGCACTAGGTGACACTTTGTAATGTGACAATCCTTTCTTGGATAGTTAGTTCTTGGCGATGAGGAACCATACTTCTCTTGTTCTGTTTCTTTGCTTAGTCTTACAATAGCACTAGGCCTCTGCCTATGTTACCAATAGTACAAGACCTTTGTCTTCTATCGGGAACGCCTATCATAAGTTTTCTCTAACTCTTCTTCATGAAGAGCTCTCTGTGGCATAAGGATAACGTTGCAATAAAGATAAAGATCATAAAGGTGTTTTATATTTATTAAAGTGAGAAGTAGGAAAAGTACTTAGAATTCAATCTAATTTTATTTAAACTTGTACTACCAACACTGGCATACAATGAGCCCCTACTGGGACAGGGATACTGCTAACCAGTATACTACTAATCCTAAGCTAACTAGGTCTACGGTCCCGCACCTGCCATCCCCCAGTCATGCCGGCATGGAAACTAATTACAAGACCATCAAACAACCCAGCGCCCACCCTGGTCCAAGTTCGTAGCCCCTCTAGTATGAAGCCAACCAGCAGTAAGCGTAGCCAAAGCCGAGCAAAAGACTAACTGGACCAGGTTCCTCGTCCAACAAGCATAAAATTACTACCACCTGATCTAAAAACCGTCTTACAATACCTCCTCTACAATAGAAAACCAACAAAACACACACAAACTAATACTACAGGAGACACAATGGCAGGGAGGAGGCAACCAACATGTCAACCTCTCACACCCACATGCCTGGCCATCGACCCTATGAACCCACTTTGCCAGTTGCCTCTGAAGTACGTACTGGTCAGGAGGACCTGTACCAGCTACCTGTTCCCCAAACAAACCCACACAAACATAAGAAATATATAGAGGTGGTGACAGACCGAAAAAGTCAGTGGGACCTATCTCTCATCCGTGGTGCCATACCTGCTCCTGCCCAACCCATAGCCCAACCAAAGAAACAAAACAAACTCCTCAAAGCCCAGCGTACAAGACCCAAACAAGTCCAACCAGGTGGTCGCAACCCACTATCCATACAGGTGGCCATCAGCCAGCCAGGCCACTGGGGAGCTTTGCAGCCCTCAGCAACTTCACCTAACAGCTCCAGCTGGACTGGAAACACTTAATTAGACCTCACTCAACCTGATACAGGCCCGACCGGTACTCGCAAGGACCTCTCCCCCTCCAATCAGACCCCCCAAGCTCTATACACCAGAAGCTGCAGAGCGCGTCCAGCCCCCCTAGCCCCTCAGACAGATCAACCATCCGACAGCCACATGACAGCCTATACCCAGCCCCATCAGGTAGCTACTGGTCTTGGCCACACCAACAGAGCCCTAACCCTCAACATCGCATAGCCAAGGGGGGCCCACCAGCCACAGCCAGGAGCTACAAAGGAGGCAGCACCAATACCCGAAGGCACCGGCACCAGCTATACCATCCAACCCAGCCGAATCGAAGTCCAACCGAGTCAGAAAAGAGTAAGCAGAGGCAGCCAAAGCCAGCTCCACAGGTCCAGCAACAGGTACGGACAGAACAATGGGCAAGAGGCATCCCCAACTGATGCGACAATACGTGAGAGAGTGAACGAACAAAAGCAGACAAACAGAAGGTAGGCTCCACTTGCAATGGTTGAAGCCGCTAACCATGCTCCACAACTGAACCACCCAAACGCACAGACAACATGAGGGTCTGGCAGCCAATTGTCTCACACTACCCCAGGTAGCAACAGAGGACCACACCAGAGGGCAAGAATTTTCAGGGTCAAAGCCATTCCCACAAAGGCAAGGAGGAGACACATGACTGAACCACCGTAGATGCCGCAAGGACAAAAGGTCCAAGGGAATGGTAAAAAACAATATCGAAGGATTCCGACCGTAGAAATATAGAGTAACGAGAAGGGGCTGGGTAGGCACTGCCCTGCCATCTGAGGAGTGATGCGGCCAATATGACAAGTTGAAACTTGGGAAGGTCATCAGTCTAACCCAAAGGTGTTTTGTATTGTGAGAACTAAGAACTCCGGTAAAATCCAACAAGAAATATGAGCTGGCCCAAAGAACGACACTGGTGATCCCCTCAAACACAATGTTCTATCCCCCCCAATCAAATTCAAACCCTGTGAGTAGACAATAGACAGGAAGCTGTAGACATTTTACCGGAAGGGGCACATAAGCGACGGTGTTGAAGTGCTCGAAGTGACAGTATCGTGAGAAATCATCAGGTGATGAAACGAGAAGTAAACAAGTAATCCGCCACACAACGCCAAACAGAGCTCGATACCAAAGACCCGAGGAACTACTGAGCAAACTCAGATATATCCCCAAGAATCCTAGGGATCAAGGCCCACCATGAGTGCGAAAGAAGCGCTCAGGGTGAAGCGACAGCAAGAAGTAGGAAAAGTACTTAGAAGTCAATCTAATTTTATTTAAACTCGTACCGCCAACACTGGCATACGACGAGCCCCCACTGGCCCAGGGATACCGCTAACCGGTATACCACTAAATCTAGGCTAACTAGGTCTACGGTCCCGCACCTGCCATCCCCCAGTCATGCCGGCATGGAAACTAATTACAAGACCATCAAACAACCCAGCGCCCACCCTGGTCCAAGTCCGTAGCTCCTCTGGTATGAAGCCAACCAGCACTAAGCGTAGCCGAAGCCGAGCAAAAGACTAACCCAACCAGGTTCCTCGTCCAACAAACATAAAATCACTACCGCCCGGCATGAACACTGTCCCGCAACACCACCACCACAGTAGAAAACCAACAAAACTAAAACAAACATAAACTACAGGCGACATAATGGTAGAGAGGAGGTGACCAACATGTCCACCTCTCGCATCCGCATACCAAGCCGTCGACCCTATGAACCCACTTTGCCAAGTGCCTCCGAAGAGGGTAATGGTGAGGAGGACCTGTACCTGCTGCCTGTCCCCCAAAAACAAACTCACAAACGAAAGAAATACATAGAGGTGGTGACAGACCTAAACGGCCAGCGGGGCCTATCTCCCACCTGTGGTGCCTTGCCCCCTCCAGCCATACCCATTGCCAAACCAAAGAAACCAAACAAACTCCACAAAACCCAGCACGCAAGACCAAAACATGTCCAACCAGGTGGTTACAACCCACTATCCGCACAGGTGGCCATCAACTATCCAGGTCATCGAGGAGCTTTACGGGACTCAGCAGCTTCACCCAACAGCCCCATCAGGCCGGAAACACTTAATTAGACATTGCCCAACCTGACGCATGCCCGACCAGTGCTTGCAAGTACCTCTCCCCCCCAATCAGCCCCCCCCAAGCCCCACACACCAGGCGCCACAGAGCCCATCCAGCCCCTCCAGCCCCTCAGACAGATCAACCATCCAATAGCCACAGGACAGCTATACCTAACCCCATAAGGCAGCCACTGGTCTTGGCCACACCAACAGAGCCACAACCCCCAACTCCATATAGACGAGGCGGGCCCACCAGCCACAGCTGAGAGCCACAAAGAAGGTGGCACCAACACCTGAAGGCATCAGCACCTGCCACACCATCCAACCCAGCCAAACTGAAGTTCAACCAAGCCGGGAAAGAGTAAGCAGAGCCAGCCGAAGCTAGCCCCACAGGTCCAGCAACAGGCACAGACCAAAGGACGGGCAAGAGGCGCCCCCAACAGACACGACAATAAGGGGGGAGGGCGAAAGAACCGAAGCAAACAAACAGAAGGTAGGCACCACTTGCAATTGGTGAAGCCGCCAACCACAGACCACAACCGAACCACCCAGACGCACAGACAATGCGAGTGTCTGGCAGCCAATCAACCCACACCTCCCGAGGTAGCAAGAAAACCACACTAGGGGGTAAGAGTTTTCGGGGTCAAAGCCATCCCGGCCGAGACAAGGAGGAGACACCTGACTGAACTACGGTAAATGCCACAGGGACAAAACTAGAAGGGAATAGTGATAAACAATATCGTAGGATTCCGACCGTAGAAACATGTAGTAGCGAGGAGGGGGGGGGCTGGCAAGGCCCCCACCCCAGGGGATTGATGCGGCCGTTACGATGCATTAATACTTGTGAAGGTAATCAGTCTAACCCAAGGGCGTTTTGTATCACGAGAACTAAGGACTCCATTAAAACCCAACAAAAGACATGAGCTGGTCCAAAGAACAACACAGGTGATCCCCCTAAACAGAATGTTGAATCCCTCCAATCGAACGCGAAACCGGCGAGTAGACGATAGACAGGAAGCCATAGGCATTTGACCGAAAGGGGCTCATTGTCACGAACGTGGCTTAGCAAGGAAAGGGTTTTCACGTGACACATGGTTATGAGTCACAGGTATGTTATTGTTTCATGTATATGACCCATTAGGGTTATATGATTAGTTATGTGTGGGATTTGTGATGCTTTCGCACATGGCTCAAATATGAGTCATGGGACATGTGCCTGACTAGTATGCCTTACGAGTGTGCCTTACGGCAAGCCTTGCGCATATGATTTGCGTTTCGCACATGACCTCATTATGAGGTCATGGGTTTTGAGTTATATGATTTGTTTATTGCGTTATGATTGGTTTATGAGTTTCGCATATGACCTCGCTATAAGGTCATGGGTTTTGAGCATGTGATCACTTTGGTCACATGACTAGTTTGTTTTGATTTGGTTTTAAGCATGTGACCATTTCAGGTCACGTGATTAAAGGCGGGAAGAACACTATATAAGGAGGCCGATGCGGCCGCGGAAGATAGGTTCTTCACGCTTTTTTCTATGTACTTTTCCTATCTATTACTTTAACGAATATAAAACACCTTTACGATCTTTATCCTTATTGCAACGTTACTATTACGCCAAGAAGCACTCGTTACGAAGACGAGTTAGAGAAAGCTTACGATAGGTGTTTCCGATAGAAGACAAAGGTCTTGTACTAGCGGTAACGTAGGCAGAGGCCTAGAGCTATCATAAGACAAAGAAAGAACGGGAAAGAAAGATAAGTATCGTTCCCCATCGCCAAGAACTAACTATCTGAAAAGGGATTGTTACATTACAAAGCCTCACCTAAGTGCAACGCCAAACGATACAAGACGGCATCCTTCAACCCAGATCGGGAAGGAGATATTGACATCGACGATCAAAATCTTAATCTAGGAGGATTCAGCGACGCCCTAGATCATATCTCAGCAGAACCCTCGAGGGCAGCAAGCCCAGTAACCCTAGAGAAAGGATCACCAGTCGATAGCTCTCCTGCTGGAACGCCACGACCCGAGAGAATGTCGGGATCCGCAGTACCTGGGCCACCGGCCCTAGCCGCTCCGGCACCAGGAACCAGCATACTGGGGATGACTGAAAATCAGTTTGAGGCATTTCTTGCAGCCACGCGAAATACAGGGCAAGCAAATGTCCAACGACCAAAAGCAAAGGAGCCCGACACATACGAAGGGGCCGAAGATAAGCTACGAATATTCTTAGCGCAATGCGAGGGATATTTTGCAGTTAAGGGATACGGAGATCACCATGATGAAATTAAGATTCCATATGTGGAATCGCTACTCAGAGGACTCACGGGACAATGGATCATACCTTTCCAAGATGGGAGGAAACAGAGGGAATGGGTCACGTAGGAAGAGTATAAGGCGATACTTTTGGAACAATTTGGAGACCCCAACGCCAAAGAAACAGCAAGACGAAAGCTAGAGAAACTCCAGCAAGGAAAACAAACATTCTCAGCATACTGGAACGAATGTCAACTATTGGAATACGAGGCCGAGTTTGATGACGTGACTCTCTACATCGTCCTCCTGAGAAACTGTAGTGAGAGACCCTGAGAGGCATGTGGAATCTCTGACCTGCGCTATACGACAGCCGAACGATTTGCAAGATGGGCAATCGACAAAGATAGCAAATTAAGCATGGTTCGGAGCAACTCGGAAAATACTATAGCACATAGGGTGGTCCAATCATCCAGGAATGTGGACGGGACCTTCAAACCGCAAGCACCTCGAGGAGAAAGTCGAGCATTACCACCAGGCGAACCAATGGAATTGGACAAATCCAGAGCAGGGCCTGCTCTGAATCTGTCTAAGGAAGAATACACCAGAAGGATGAATGGGAAACTATGCCTAAGGTGTGGAAAAGCAGGGCATCGGATACGAGAATGCAGAAGCCGACTGGACAACGGATACCAGGGAAACAGAGCTACTGGAAATAATCATTTCCAAAATCAGAAAAGAAGAAACATCCGCGAAATAATAGCAGAGGACTCACCGGCGGATAACGAAGAGGGTCCCCTGTAAACGGTGGTCTGGGAGACCCAAGATGTAGACCTGGAAAACCAATCAAATTAGCGAACTACTACACGGCTCTACACACGCAAAGAGGAGAAGAAGACAGAGATCATGTGGTGATCAAAACGAAGATATACAACAAAGAATGAGAAGAAACAACAATATATGCAATGCTCGACTCGGGGGCCACTGAAGACTTCATTGACAAAGAAATATGCGACAAATACGGCCTCCACACCAAACAAGCGAAGAAAGCAAGACAAGTCTACCTAGCGGATGGAAAGCCAAGTGCTATGGGTCCTATAACCCATACGGCGACAGTACCTATAGACATTGACAGCTATAGGGAAACGGTAACCTTTCAAGTGGCAGATCTAAAGAACTATGAGATAGTCCTAGGGATGCCCAGGTTACAGAAGCATAATCCGACGATCGATTGAAACAAGAACAAGATAACGTTTACAGGTGAACTATGTGCAACACAATGTCTCAACAGTTCACCTGTAGTATACTCTACACCAATACGAGAAGTGGAAGAAGAAACTTTGCATGCAAAGTTTGCCGACATGCGGCAAGACAAGAGGGTCCGGATACAAAGACTGGACCAAGAGGCAAAAGTGCCTACCAAGGGTTCCAAAGGGGCAGCAGGACATGACCTATATGCCAACAAACGAATCAAGATACCAGCCAACGGGAAGGCAACGATAGCAACGGGAATAGCCATTGGACTCACAGAAGGCACCTATGGACGAATAGCACCCCGCAGTGGTCTAGCAGTCAAACACCGACTCATGACTATGGCAGGAGTGATTGACGTCGACTATACCGGTGAAATCAAAGTGGTCATGGCCAACCTAGCTCAAGAGGACTGCCAAGTCCAGAAAGGCGATCGAATCGCACAGTTGATAATCGAAAAAATCAACCAAGAGGATCTGCATGAAGTAGATCAACTGGAAGAAACCATGAGAGGAAACAAGGGATTTGGAAGTACGGACCAAAACCAGCTCGATACAGCAAAAAGAATTGAGATCAAAGAGATTACAGCACAAGCCTTTAGACGATATTATCGAAGAGGAGATACCACAGGAATTCTCAAATGGACATACGAAGACGAGAAAGCAGTTCTAGCAAAAATCAACATCAGCACAGAACTAGCAATCCAGGACAAGAAATACCACAGCAAAAAGGGATGGAAAGAATTGGTTCCAAAAGAATATCACCAATTCACAAATCTATTCCAAGAAGAGGAAGCTACGGAGCTACCACCTCGAAGACCAGGAATCGACCACGAAATTCAGCTGAACAAAGACGAAAAAATGGGAAAAACAAAAGAAATTCGCTATAAGAAGTTATACCCCCTAGGAGAAGCAGAGCTCGAAGAACGTAGGAAGTATATCGAGCAAAACCTAAAGAGAGGATGGATCCGAGACTCTTTCGCGTCAGGAGGATCTCCAATATTATTCGTCAAAAAGAAAGACGGAAAGATGAGACTCCGCATGGACTACAGGGCCCTCAATTCGGTTACCAAGAAAGACCGATATCCACTACCCTTAATAGGAGAAGCACTGGACAGACTACGATCAGCAAAATATTTCACCAAACTCGACATCAAAGATGCATACCACAATATACACATCAAGGCAGGAGACGAATGGAAGACTACCTTCGCCTCCAGATACGGAATGTTCGAATACTTGGTTATGCCTTTCGGTGAACTGAACACATACGCTACTACGCGTCTTCATTCCAGAGATGGATCAATAGGGTACTTAATAAGTACCTCAACATATGTTGCATCGTATACCTGGATGATGTACTCATATACTCGGAAAACATACAACAACACCAAAAAGATATCAGCAACATCATGGCAGCAATACAAGGATCAGGAATGAAGATCAAACCAACAAAATGCGAATTCCATAAGGAAGAAACAGAATACCTTGGATTTATCATCAATTGAAGTGGAGTCAAGGTTGACCCAGTTAAAACAGCAGCTATTTGGGATTGGGCCAAACCGAACAACAAATCAGATGTTCAGTGCTTTATGGGATTCTGCAACTTTTATCGAAGGTTCATAGAAGGATTTAGCAGGCTTGCAAAACCACTCTATAACCTTAGCGAAGAAGAGGTACAAGAAATGGGAATGGGGAGAAAACAAACAAAAAGCATATGATGCAATATGAACGCATCTAACATCAGTACCCATACTGGTTCATTTCGACCCAAACCGAAAGACAATGATCGAAACGGATGCCTCAAAATACGTATGCTCAGACATACTATCGCAACAATGCGATGATGGAAAATGGAGGCCAGTGTCTTACCGATCCAAGACAATGACCCCTGCAGAATGCAACTACGATGTTGCAAACAAAAAACTATTAGCGATAGTTCAAGCATTAAAAGAATGGAGGAGATACGTTTCAAACAACGACCATCCAGTCCAAGTTCTAACGGACCACAAGAACCTGGTCCCATTCATGACTACGAAAGAATTGAATGACTGCCAGATAAGATGGATGGAGCACCTTAGCAAATACAACTTCAAAATCGAATACCGACCAGCAACAGAGAGCGGAAAGCCAGATGCTCTCACAAGGATTGCAAGCGACAAACCACAAACGAAAGAAGACGAAAGGATCAAACAAAAAACACGGACCCTATTACCAAGAACGTACTTTGCGGCCATGGAGGTTATCCAATTCACATCAAAGGAGGAAAGAGGAATTGAGGACGCAAACGAGAAAGACAAAACAATCCAGGCAATAAGAGAAGCCTGGAAAGAAGGAAAAAAGGAGATGAAAGGAATTGCACTAGGGTTATGCCAATGGAAGGACGGAAATATGTGGTACGATGGAAAACAATGAATCCCGGAAGAAGAGGAGATAAGGACAGACATCATACGACAACACCATGATATCCGAACGGCAGGACACAGAGGAACGCTAAAACCACGGAATTCATCATGAGATCATTCTATTGGTCAGGACTGCGCGAAGATGTCAACCGATATGTCAAAAACTGCGATATATGCCAGAGAACGAAAACGTCTAAACACGCACCATATGGATTACTAAAATCAAATGAAGTCCCCGAACAACCATGGGAAACAATTACTATGGATTTCATCACGGACCTACCAACATCGGAAAATTGCGATAGCATCTTTGTAGTAGTGGATCACCTGACCAAAATGAGTCATTTCATTCCAGTTAGAAAAGACATCAACACGAGGGATTTTATACAAACATTCCTCTGAGAGATCTTTCGACTTCACAGCCTTCCAAAGAATATCATTACCGATCGAGGAACACTATTCACATCGGGACTATGGAAGAAAGTAACGGAAGAAATGGGAATACAAAACAGAATGAGCACAGCGTTCCACATACAAACAGATGGACAAACGGAACGGGTAAATGCAATACACGAACAATATTTAAGGGCCTATGTCAACTATCAGCAAGATGATTGATACAAGCTGTTATCAATGGCCGAATTCGCATACAACAATGGAAAGCAAGAAACAATTAGCACGACACCCTTCTTCGCGAATTACGGACAACATCCACAAAGTCCGACCCCTTATCATACGATTAACGATGTGATACCGGAGAAGGCAGTTATGGGAAAACTACACGAAACCTTACAATACGAGATGAGTCAAGCACAACAGCGGCAAAAAGAACAATACGATAAGCACCGAAGACCGGATCCAAACATACAACCGGGAGACATGGTATGGCTAATACCACGCAATATCCATACGATACAACCATCAAAGAAACTGGACTACAAGAAAATTGGACCCTTCAGGATATTGGAAAAAGTGGGCAGCTGAGCTTATAAACTCGACCTTCCCCCCTCAATGCGAATACACAATACATTCCACATCTCACTCCTCGAATTACACAACGACAATAAGTTTCCTTCACAAACACTTATTCCTCCCACTCCGATCGAACTCGATGGAGAACCAGAATATGAGCTCGATGAAATAGTCGATTCCCACTTCTTCCATGGTCACCTCCAATACCAAGCCCAGTGGACAGGATACTCTCTGGAACACAATAAAACTTGGTACTTTGTACACAACTTCGAAAACGCACAAGATGCCATCTCAACCTTCCACCAGTGATACCCAGGCAAGCCCTGCCCAGGTGACGATCACATTCAAGCAAGGCAAAAGCGAGGAAAAGACTCCCATACCATTGCAACCACACGAGGGCTAGGGCGATAGCCCCCGCCAAACCACACCCACTAGCTCCAAATACTCATTCATGGGGCCAACCAATAAAGAACTCAAGGAAAGGGAACAACAAGCATAGCATAACGCCATGTCCTGGACAGTATGCTACGATGATGGTTGCCAAACACACTTTGGCGACAAAGAAGGCTCGGGATGGTTCCCGAGGGAATGCCGAAAGCGTGGCCCACGCCCAGACCACATCCTAAAGCATTGTCAACAATGCTTCAGAAATGGGTGCAGGATGCACAGGGCACAAAAGATATCGGCGGGATTTTACCTGCAGAAGGATGGAAGCCGAAAAGAGTTGGAAGGAGAAGATGCCAGAAAGGCATGGGCCGCGAGGACACGGTCCAAGGAGGGAGGGGCGCAAAATTCCTCGGCAGACACAGAACCGGATGTCAGGAGCCTGCACAGGCAGATCCGAGGACTCCGAGAACAACTGGGCCAAGCCGAGGCCACAATTTCGGCAAATGACAAAACGATCGCGGAGCTTAAACAGCTGAATGACAATTAGCGGCAAACGATCAAGATGGCGAATCTGACTCTGGAATCGGTAAGGGTCAGATGGAGGACGGCAGACGAAAAGATCCACAAGCTGAGAAGGACCATGCGCTCGGCAGGACGGGAACTATTGAAACTGGGAGAAAAAGCCTGATGGGACTCAGGCTTAGGGGGAGGGGAGCTAATGTCACGAACGTGGCTTAGCAAGGAAAGGGTTTTCACGTGACACATGGTTATGAGTCACAGGTATGTTATTGTTTCACGCATATGACCCATTAGGGTTATATGATTAGTTATGTGTAGGATTTGTGATGCTTTCGCACATGGCTCAAATATGAGTCATGGGACATGCGCCTGACGAGTATGCCTTACGAGTGTGCCTTACAGGCAAGCCTTGCGCACATGATTTATGTTTCGCACATGACCTCATTATGAGGTCATGGGTTTTGAGTTATATGATTTGTTTATTGCGTTATGATTAGTTTATGAGTTTCACACATGACCTCACTATAAGGTCATGGGTTTTGAGCATGTGATCACTTTGGTCACATGACTAGTTTGTTTTGATTTGGTTTTAAGCATGTGACCATTTCAGGTCACATGATTAAAGGCGGGAAGAACACTATATAAGGAGGCCGATGCGGCCGCGGAAGATAGGTTCTTCATGCTTTGTTCCAAGTACTTTTCCTGTCTTATAAATTTAACGAATATAAAACACCTTTACGATCTTTATCCTTATTGCAACGTTACTATTACGCCAAGAAGCACTCGTTACGAAGACGAGTTAGAGAAAGCTTACAATAGGTGTTTCCGATAGAAGACAAAGGTCTTGTACTATCGGTAACGTAGGCAGAGGCCTAGAGCTATCGTAAGACAAAGAAAGAACAGGAAAGAAAGATAAGTATCATTCCCCGTCGCCAAGAACTAACTATCTGAAAAGGGATCGTTACACTCATATGCGACCGCGATCAAGTGCTCGAAGTAACAGCATCGTGAGAAACCATCAGGCGACGAAACGAGAAGCAAACAAGTAGTCCACCACGCAACACCTAACAAACCTCAACACCAAAGACCCCAGGAACTACTGAGCGAACTCAGATATATCCCCCAGAATCCAAGGCATCAAGGCCCACCATGAGTGCGAAAGAAACGCTCAGGGCGAAGCGACAGCAAGAAGTAGGACAAGTACTTAGAACAAAGCATGAAGAACCTATCCTCCTCAGCAACATCAGCCTCCTTATATAGTATTCTTCCCGCCTGTAGTCATGTGACCTAAAGTAGTCACTTGTGCAAAACTAAATAATAACAAACTAGTCATGTGACCAAGATTGTCACATGCTCAAAACCCATGACCTCATCGCGAGGTCATGTGTAAAAACTTATAAACTAATCATAATACAATAAACAAATCGTATGACTCGACTGAGTCATATATGTGAAACCCATGACCTCATAACGAGATTATGTGCGAAAAATATATCATATGCACAAGGCATACCCACAAGGTACACTCACAAGGCATACTTGTCAGGCATATGTCCCATGACTCATATTTGAGCCATGTGCAAAAGCATCACAAATCCCATACATAACAAATCATTTGACTCGAATGAGTCATATGTGTGAAACAATAACATACCTGTGACTCATAACCATGTGTCACATGAAAACCTTTTCCTCGCCTAGTCACATTCATGACACTCGCTTAGCCATTGCAACCATGAGGAGGTGACTGTAGTAAACTACCAAAAAGATAAGTAAAAGGAAGAAAGAACTTCCAGCAAATGTATGAGGAGGTATAACAATAAAGTCCCAAAAGGGTGTACAATGTTAAAGACTTGAAGCCTATCATGACATAGAAATCAAGAACTCTGATTGGATCGAGATGGAACCTTCACATCCGATACGGGGTGAAAGAAGGAGCAAAAGTACTTAGAATAAAGTGTGAAGAGCCTATCCTCCTGGGCTATACCAGCCTCCTTATATAGTACTCTTCCCGCCCCAAGTCATATGGCCTCAAGTGGTCACATGCATGAAACTAAATCATAACAAACTAGTCATATGACCAAAGTGATCACATGCACAAAACCCATAACCTCATAGCAAGGTCATGTGTGAAAACCCACAAACCAATCATAATGCAATAAACAAGTCATATGACCCAAAGTGATCACATGTGCAAAACACATGACCTCATAATGTGGTCATGTGCAAAACATAAATCATATGTGCAAGCCATACCCACAAGGCATACTTGCGAGGCACACTCATCAGGTACATGTCTCATGATTCAAATTTGAGCTATGTGTGAAATATAACAAATTATAACATAATAAGTCATGTGACCCAAATGAGTCATATGCATGAAACAATAACATACCTATGTCTCATAATTATGAGTCATGTGAAAACCTTTTCCATTCCAAGCCACAACCATGATACTTGGCCATTATCTGGAATAACATAGAATAGAATAGAGCAGGATAGATGTTCAAGAACAGCGGATGCTTGGAGAAGACTACATGTATATGTGTAGAGAGTTCCATAGTTGATATCGCATCCACTCGGACATGGCAGTTCACTACTGACATGTCCATAATATGAAGAATTTTTACTCTTACAGTTGCATTGTAAATGCAGCGGCTAAACCACTTCTATCAAGTCGATGTCAGTAAAACCATAGAGCAGTCTAGTTCGCTACGAAGCATTATTGGTCTGATTCGTAGAGGTTTGCTAGGCAGCCCAAGGGAGTTGGGTGCTCATGAATACAGACTAGTAATAGGGAACAACTGGCAGTATATGAAATCTACTTAGGTGTATGTGAGTTCTCCTCTACTCTGGCAATCAACTACCTTTCGAGATCAGGACATAATTGAGTAAAGCTGTGGCTTAACGATAGTAGGTTTTACTGTTTTTTTTCTTCAAACTCTACTGTCGAGACTGACAGTCATTATATTGTTTCCATTTGCCAAAGAATTTATTTCAGTACAGTCGCCATCTCGCAATCTATCTTCTCAGAGGGAGCCCCCATTACGGTTAGCAAACTACAGAGTAGTCCAGTTTACTACAGAGGCTCTTTGGTCCAATCCGTAGAGGTTGGCTAGACAGCCCAAAGGAGTTGGGCTCTCATAAATGCTGAGTAGTGATGCTGAGCAACTAGCAGTATATGAAATCTACTTAAGTATATTAGAATTCTTCTCTACTCTGGTAATCAACTACCTCTCAAGATCAGAACTTAATTGCGTAATGCTGTGGCTTAACAATATTAAGTTTTACTGTTTTGTTTCTTCAAACTCTACTGCTAAGACTTTGAAATTTTATTATATTTATTCCCAAAAGAATTCATTTCGGTGTGGTCGCAACCTTGAAATCTATCTTCCCAGATGGAATCCCCATTACAAATACTAAGTAAGACTGAAGCAAAAATGCAGTAGAAACAAGAATCAACATCATACAATGTTGGCAAAGGTGGGAAGAAGATCTCAAGAGGGTAGACCTCAGGAGAGAAGGTAAAAGTAGTATTCTAACATGATGGAAAGATGGAAAGTTCTAGCCTAGTCCTCCTTCTAAGTGGAGGATCAGACATGAAGAGTTATGAGAAAAGTTTGCGGTATTGAGGTCTTCCCAAATAGGAATTAAATTTCAATCACTAGAGCAGTAGCAGAGACAGAGGATAATTAATAGAACTAAACAGATTGTTTTAATCTATATTTTATCAGTAAAGTAAGAAAGATAATATCTATTGTTGTTTAATACATTTCATTCTCCTTTCTTATTATTGTATCATCCCAGAAAACTTGAGTTATCTCAAGTACTTGAGCTATGATATTAGTAATATTTCTTACCTTGGTATTGCTAGTATAGAAATGGTAATCTTGTTAAGAATTCTTAATAGGGGTGGTGGTAATCTAATCCTAGTATTTAGGTATTAGTAGGTTAGTGATTAAAATTTGTTTTCTTCTAGCAGTGTTTACTCTTTGCGTCACTTATTACAATGAATTACAATATGAAGACACTTTCTGTAGCAGTACATTCTAGTTCTTATAAGGGAGGGGTACTCATGCGGTTGGATTAAAGCTGGACACTTTGTATGGAAATTATCGCCTTAGGTGTCTCGCTCCATCTCGGCTGCACGAGTAATAATAATCAGTAGAATCTCAGGTAATGATTGGGTTAACTGAAATGCAAGCAAAGATATAACCTAACTGTATAGAAAGATTTTTAGGCATGACATTCTTAGCAAGAAAGCGGGAAACAAAGATCAATCATTTCACATAGGAGTAATAAGAGGAACCAGGAAAAGAATAACGCGAACAAGAACAATAAATAGGTCTGGCAAGGGGAATAAGCATTCTGGATGAAGCCTTTGAGTATGATATATCATAAGAAATACTCATATACGAACATCACTTTCTATAACAGGGTTAGGGTTATTCACTTGAGAACAGTAACTCCTAGAGCGGCGAGGACAAGCGGATCACCTTCAACCTCGACCACGCGTGATTTATCGCCAATCCCCCGCCACTAGCAAACGATCCATCGGATTCTCATCCCCATCCCGAAATACTGTATCTTATCTTCGATAATAGGAGACCGTCAAGATGTCTGGTTAGTTTGCCCGATTCGCCTTGATTCGCAAATTATCTGGAAGCTATGGAGGGGTACTTGAGTGCTAACCGGCGAAATCATAGGGAGCGCCGGATTTGATCGACACATTACCATCTTCTCGGATCAGGGGAGGTTATACCAAGTCGGTTAGTTATTCTATCGAGACTACGGTTTGATAAGCAAGGAGATCATCGAATGATGTGGGGGATGTAGTGTTGAGCCTCAGAAAGCTGATTGATTTGGTAGAATATGCGTTTAAGGCCATCACAGCAGCAAATATTACCTCCATCGGTATTAGAGGAAAAGATTGCGCGGTTGTGATTTCTCAGAAGAAAGTTCCTGTACGTTTTACTGGTGACTTGCTTTCGATGGTCGGGGAGCGGTGTACTAATAAGTTGTGCAGGATAAACTTCTTGACCCTTCTTCTGTTACATACATTTTCCAGTTATCACCCTCTGTTGGCTGCGTTATGACTGGGTCTATTGCCGATGCTCGTGCCGCAGTTTCTCGTGCTCGTGGGGAGGCGGCAGAGTTTAGGTACAAATATGGTTATGAGATGCCTTGTGATGTGCTTTCAAAGAGGTTGGCGAATATCAACCAAGTCTACACCCAACGTGTACGCCCCCTAAGTCATCCGGTGTTTGTTCAATACTAAGTCTGTTCTAGGCGTACATGCGTCCGTTGGGTGTCTCCATGACCCTCATATCCGTCGACGATGAGATGGGTCCTCAGCTCTACAAAACCGATCCGGCTGGCTACTATGTCGGTTATAAAGCTACTTCTTCGGGACCCAAGCAACAGGAAGCCCTCAACCATCTCGAAAAGAAGCTCAAGAATAAGGATTATGCTCCTGGTGATTGGAAGGAGGTCGTAGAAACAGGAATCTCGGCTCTGAGTTCTGTTCTAAGTGTTGACTTCAAGAGTGGGGAGGTCGAGGTCGGTGTCGTTGGTGCAGATGGGAAACCTGGGTTCAGAAAATTGACTCAGGAGGAAATCGAAGAGAGGCTGCAGAGCATTGCAGACAAGGACTAGGCGGAATATCCTGGACGGGGTTGATCCCTGTTACATTGAATAGAATGTTAATGGCTCTCGCCATAATTAATGTGAATACGGAGCGATACCCTTTGTGCTGTGAGTTTGGTGATATTGTTTTTAGTATGCTTCTCTAGCAAACGATTATAGGATGAGGGAGCTGTAGCTGGCGGAGACGTGAAAGGTGGATATCACAAAAGATAATTATCGTGACTTTTCAATCACTTGCGCCCAATACATAGTTGATTTTACTTAATATCTTGAGCTTGCAAATGGAAATTTGTTATTCAAAATTCCAAAATATTCTATTAATTCGTGCGGGTAGATGTTCTAGAGCTTGATATGGATCCTTGAGCTATGATGATAATACTCCTCTGGATGTCTTGGTCCTTAGATAAAGAGGAGCTAGCGCCCGTATTTCTCTAAACATCTTGTGTCTGTCCACCGGGGCAATTTAATTTAATTTAAAAGAAACTGTTAGAATGAGTGCTATGTTTACTATTGGCAACATCATCGGTCCACAAGCAATAACTATCACAAGCCCCCCATACCGGTATTATTAGGCCGATAATGCAGATAAAAGCTAGTTAGAGTAATCCAACTATCCTTCTACTATTTACCATTAGTTAATTTTCCATGAGCTCTTGCTGCCTGCACGATAGGGTTTCTTAGATGCTGAGAATGTGCCTCTGCGAAAAATCCATGGAATTTCTTTCCCAATCAGCTGCCAGTGCCCAGTCAATAAATTTTCATTGCTCGAGTAAACTTCGTATCACAATTGGTAAATATCAGTATTGGAGGCACTAGGTCTTGGCATTTTGAACAGTCAATATTGCCCACTATCTAAGTCCCAACCTCACCGCAACCGCAACTGCAACGCACTCCACCCCCACTACCAACGCAGAGTTCATAACCGCCCTTTTACCACCTCCGCTTTCACAACATAATACAAACCACCTAACTACAACAATAACCACGCTATAAATTATTGCACCAAACAAGAAGATGGCGAAAGGAAAGAAGGGAAAGAAGGCCCACGATGATTCGTGGGAAGACGACATAGATACCCAGGCCCCTGTCGACCCTATAGCAGCCGCCGCTGCCACGGATAGCAAACCCGGAACGGCTCAGCATGATGACATTGGAGGCGGTGGCTTAATGGCCGCGATCAAGAAGAACCGGGACAACAAGAAAAAGAAAGGCAAAGCTGTCAAGCCCCTTAACGACGAGGTTACAGAAGACGGCGATGATGCTGCTACACCTCCGGTCGACGCCAAGGCTCCTACTGAGGTTATAGAAATTGGAGAGGATGACTTTGGCCCTGTGAAGAAGGGTGGAAAGAAGGGGAAGAACGCTCCCGCAGCGGCCGCACCTGTGGAAAAGACCGAGGAACTAGGAGAGGATGAGGTCCGGGGTGCAGATGGGGAGGTCAGGGTTAAGACAAAGAAGGAAAAGGAAAAGGAGAAGAAGGAGAGGGAAAAGCAGCGAAAGAAAGAACAGGTTTAGTTTTACTCTTTTATTTATTTAATACTTTTTGCGGTGGTTAATTATACCGTAGGCCGCGAGAAAGAAGCAGACTGAACCGACCAAGGCTGAGGAAAAGAAGGAAGAAGTAGCCGCAAAACCGATGGCCCCGTCGGCTGCTGTGCCGGACCCTGCTGGTGGGAAAAAAAAGAAAATTCCTGCTGCTTTGGCAGCATTACAGAAACAGCAGGAGCTAAGGCGAAAACAGGAAGAAGAGGCTGCTAGGATCGCGGAGGAGGAGAGGAAGCGAGAGGAAGAGGAGGAGCGAATTCGCCAAGAGGAGGAGCGAGCGAAAGCTGAGGCTAAGGAGAAGAAGAAGGAGAAGGAGAAGGAGCGAATCGAAAGATTGAAGAAAGAGGGCAAATACATGACCAAGGCTGAAAAGGAGAGACAACGAATGGCGCAATTGAGGCTTCAGCAAATGGTGGAGTCGGGCATGAAAGTGGAAGGTCTTGAGGGTGGTCCTGCGGTAGAAAAGAAGAAACCGAAGTATGAAAAGAAGCCTAGAAAGGGGGACGGCGGTAAGTCAAAGGCTGAGGGTGATGAAGAAAAAAAGAAGGAAGAAGAGCGGCTAGTTAGCGAGAGGAAGGCAAAGGAAGAAGCAGAACGGAGGAAGGAGGCTGAAGAAGGTAAATTCCTTGATCGTGCCTCCTAACATTGCAGTGTTGACACCTAGATAGCTGCTGCTGCTGCTGCTAAGAAAGAAGAGGAGGATGTGCCTGACAGCTGGGAAGAGGCATTTGACCAGGATGGCAACATCAAGGAATCTTGGGACATGAGCTCTGAGGAGGAAGAGGTTGAGACTTCCAAGAAACCAGGTAGGTTCTGCTGTGAAATCGCCACTCTGGCACGTGAACTTACTTACGTTTCCCACAACGGAGCAGCCAAAGAGCCCAAAGCCGCTCCTCCAAAGGATGGAAAGGGACCTTCAAAGAAGTCGCCTGACGCCGATGAGGAAGAGGATAGCGATAGTAGTGATGAAGTGCTCGTCGATGCATCAGTCGCAAAGCGTCTTGCGGAGCAGAGGAAACAGGAGCAACACGCACGTCGACAAAAACAGATTGACGAAGCAAAGGCGGCTGCTTCAGTCGAAAATCTACGCTCTCCTATCTGCTGTATTCTCGGTCATGTTGACACTGGTAAAACCAAGCTTCTGGATAAGATTCGGCAAACCAATGTCCAAGAAGGTGAAGCCGGTGGTATTACTCAACAGATTGGTGCTACTTACTTCCCAATGGACGCTATTAAGCAGAAGACCGCTGTGGTGAACAAGGTACGCCCGTGCTTCTTGGAAGTGGGTAAAATGGTACTAACATCTTTAGGATGGTAAAATGGAATTCAAAGTGCCTGGTCTTTTGGTCATTGATACACCAGGGCACGAATCTTTCACTAATCTTCGGTCAAGAGGCTCTTCGTTGTGCAACATTGCAATTCTGGTTGTTGATATCATGCACGGGCTGGAGCCTCAGACTATCGAGTCCCTCAACCTCCTCCGAGACCGAAAAACGCCCTTCATTGTGGCGTTGAACAAGATCGATCGTTTGTACGACTGGAAAGCCATCCCTAATAACGGGTTTCAGGACTCCCTGGCAAAACAGAAGAAATCCGTTCAGAACGAGTTTAAGGATCGTCTCGAGAAGACCATCGTTGCTTTCCAGGAAAATGGTCTCAATGCAGCACTTTTTTACGAGAACAAGAACGTGGGCAAATATGTCTCCTTTGTGCCAACTTCTGCTCACACGGGAGAGGGCATTCCGGATATGTTGAAGCTTCTTGTTACTCTAACACAGCAACGTATGGCCGGGAAGTTGATGTACCTTTCTGAACTTGAGTCCACCGTTTTAGAGGTCAAGGTTATCGAAGGATTAGGAACGACAATCGACGTTATCCTTTCCAACGGTGTACTGCGGGAGGGTGACCGGATAGTAATGTGTGGACTTAACGGACCTATATCAACAAATATTCGAGCCCTGCTCACCCCACAGCCATTAAAGGAGCTGCGCATCAAGTCACAATATGTCCACCACAAAGAAGTCAAGGCAGCTTTGGGTGTGAAGATTGCAGCCAACGACCTAGAACATGCTATTGCCGGTTCTCGGCTACTTGTTGTCGGCCCTGACGACGACGAAGAAGATCTAGAAATGGAAGTTATGAGCGATCTTGAACAACTCTTCAGCAAGGTTTCGAAATCGGGCGCAGGTGTCGCTGTACAGGCCTCCACCCTAGGATCGCTAGAAGCCTTGCTTGCGTTCTTGAAGTCCAGCTCAATCCCCGTCTCTACTATATCCATTGGCCCCGTTTACAAACGTGACGTTATGCGGGCTGGGACAATGTTGGAGAAGCATAAAGAGTAAGATTTCCCTCTCCATCCGCTACTATTTCTGCTTAGGTGGCGCAACTAACATTTATCAGGTATGCGGTAATGCTTTGCTTCGACGTTAAGGTCGACAAAGAAGCGCAAGCATATGCAGACGAAGTTGGAGTAAAGCTTTTCACAGCGGAGATTATTTATCACTTGTTCGACGCCTTCACAGCATACAAAAAGGTTCAACCCACTCCACTTTCATTAAAATTAAATGATTCTAAATTAACATTGTTGAAAAGGAAATGTCTGAGCAAAGGAAGCGCGAATCTGCCGCGAACGCCGTCTTCCCATGCATCCTTAACCCTGTTGCCGTCTTCAACAAGAAAGACCCCATCGTCGTTGGCGTCGATGTCGTTGAGGGTAGTCTTCGTATCGGAACGCCCATCGCGGCAGTAAAGAAGAATCCTATAACCGGTGAAATGGAAACAATTTCTCTAGGCAGAGTGTACGACCCATCCCCTTTCTTCCTTTTCACGTCATACTAAGGATGGTAAAAATACAGTACAAGCATCGAACTAAATCACAAAGCCATCCCCATCTGCAAAAGAGGCCAACCATCTGTAGCCGTCAAGATTGAGGGACCCAACCAACCCCTGTACGGAAGACAATTGGAAGAGAAGGACACTCTCTACTCACTGATTTCCAGAGTCACCATTGATACGCTCAAAACTCACTTTAGAGAAGAAGTCCCGAAGGACGATTGGCAACTTATCATCAACCTTAAAAGGATTTTCAATGTTGTATAGGTACACATTTGTGGGTTACTTTCCTAGATTTTCGACCCTTTCTTCATATATTTATTTCTTTAGCGTTTCTATTGAACTGAGGAGCTGGAAGAGGAGAGCGGCGGCGGTGGTTTTTCATTCCCCAGTGTGCGGTAGTAACAAAAGTTGTGGCAATTGCGTCCTTTTTTCTATCCTCTACTCTTCTATCTTTTCTCTATTTCACTCTTTTTCACTCCTCTGTTCACGTTTAGTATGATATACTTGATTTTTTCCCCTTTGCTTTTCACACTCCCCTTTGCTGAAGGATGTAAATACTTGCCCAGTAGTTAGGGTTTGTTGAAAATTGGAAGTTGGTATCGCATCATATTAGGATGTTCGTATCATATTATTATCTAGATATTGTGGGCGAATGTGATTCAGGGGCTATGGTCCCCGAGTGGGGGAAAGTGAGCCCTAGGTTAACCACCGCAGCTTGAAGTCATCTCTTTGGCATCCACAGTATCTCACTGCGATGCATGTTACTCCGGCTTATCGTATGATATGTACCGTGGGAATGAGCAGGGGGTTTCCGTCCCTCCCGTTCCAATCAGAACCCGTCAAGACCAGATCATCTATTATCACTCGCTTAACAGTTAACCCGGTCAACGGCAAAGTGGAACTTTTATGGGCGGGCTTGGAGGTCGCGGTCGATGCGCTGTTATATAGCCAGCCTGGGGGTAAATTCTATGAGTAGTCGGACGGACGATCTATTCGCCTCATGGACGCGTCTCCGAGAATAGTTCAGATTTGGACACGCTTATCCATCGTTGGCTCCTCCGGGGGGTGGTGGAGTGAGCGATAGACTCGTTACCCGTGAGGCACGATGACATGGTGCCCCGGCGGGTAGCGGTGTGGGGATTTGGGAGGCGGTCGAGCTGCCGGATTGGAGGAAGGGTATCGACGTTATGAACTAGTTGACGTGGCACAATGGGGAGAGGATCCCTTTACCAGCCCCCGCGCTGATTGTCCAGTAAATGGCCGACACGAGCGACACATCGCGCGCGGGAAAAGGGCCCCCTCTTACGGGTGTTACTTACGGATGGAATACTCGACGTGAACCTTGGATATCGGGACCTTCTACCTCGTTAGCCGTTACGACCCCCGAAGGTTGGGAAGCTGAGGTTCGGCTTCTTCTGGGTGACCCCCAGTTCGTTGTTGGCACGGGCCATGGCACGACGGTATTACACAGTATGAAGCTGGGAGGAGAGGTCGTGGTGTGATCGGGTTTCTACTGAAGGAGGGGATATTTGGCGTCAATGAGATGGATGCCGATGGTTGCGCTCCACTGCCACTGACAGCGGAGCTGGGGTGGCTCCCGCTGTTAGAGCTCTCCTGGGACATGCAAGGGTTGATGTCAACCTGACCAACAATAACGGCGACACTCCAGTGCAGAGCACTGAATTAGAGGTTGAATTATGATACGATAGGAAATCCCCCCCGCCTAAATAAGCCTCACCAAGAGGGCCCGCGCATAGCACGAGAACCCCAACACGTGCCCTAGAAGCACTCACCCTCCGTTAAAAGAAGAGACCCAAACAAGCTCAAACCCGTAACTCTTCTTCCCACTCTCAAAGTTCCAATACAGTCTTATCGCGAGTGATTATCCATGATCTACATTACGTTTTTGTTTACATGGCTGACGCCCAGAGAATCACGATATAAGCACGGCCTGGACATAAAGGCACCACGCCCCCGCTGGCATCACCATCACTAGTTAGGTGCAGGTATAGGCACGGTATCCCTGTAGCGGACCCCGCGCTCCCCGATTGGTTTACTAGGGGGGATTTTTTATTTTTTTTCGTCACCCGCTGCCCCTTGCAGGCACCATAGGTACGGATACTCTATCACAGATGAGGATAGCAAGTACATACGATACTACACAGGAAGTTCGCCGAGGTAAGTATTCGAGAGCTCCGGACGGTCTATATCGATTGACGGTAGCTTTTTTCAGTCAGATGCATGAAGGATTTTTTTTTTTTTTATCTTCTTCTAGCTTGCGACTCCGGTCCAGCTCCAGGCCTCGCCAGGACTACGAATACCGTGCGTGCGCCACTAGGTGTATGATGTGATAAAGCGGTTTAGGGCCTGTTCGGCAAGTACCATTTAGAAATATCATGATTCCCTTTTTCCGAAAATATCATAGCTAATTTCCTATCATAACGCTTAGAAAAAATGTCTAGCTTCTAGGCTAAAATATAGAAGGCCTCCCACGATATCATCCTAGCCTAAGGAGAGGGTATCAGGAACACTAGTAGTTATGGGGTAGGGAAATTAGACACGTTGCAACTTTTCCTACGGTTCCTGGTATTCCTACCGTATTACCTTCTCCTTCGGCCAGGATGGATCGAGGGGCATCATCTACTAAGCTATCATCTCCACTCTAACCCAAAAGCCAAACCTATTAGTCCATGGAGAAATCATCTGTTTTCAAAAATACCATGATTTTCCAAAAATGGTAACAAGCCGAACATGATCCCTAATTAGATGTATAACCGTGACGAGACGCAGATCCAGAACAGGGATACAATAGCGGTACTCGCCCGTGCAAGGAGCGTAATGATACCCCGATACCAGATCCAACAGCAAAGCTTCGTCAAAACTCTCCAAAGCGATGTATAAAACCCTCCATTCTCCCCCACCCGCGATCGACCGCCCCACACGAGACAAGCTCTTTCCACCCCCCCCCCGAAAAAACCGCAAAAATGCTGGTCCCACAATACGTCCTCCTCCTCCTCTTCCCATACCTAACCCTCACACAACCAATCCCCCCGGTAGAAAAATCCCTTGCAAATACCAACGGCACACAAGCACAAACCCCCACCCCTCACCACCCACACGATGCACCAACCCTCCTGCCAAGGGGAAACGCCCCCAGCAAGCCGTTCAAGAGCCTGGAGAAGAAGATAAAGAAGCTGCTGAAGTGGGAGGGCAAGGACAAGAAGGACAGGAAGAGCAAGAGCAAGAAGAAGGATAGGAAGAAGGATAGGAAGAAGAAGGATAAGAAGGGCAAGGGCAAGGGCAAGGAGAGCGACACACCAACTATCTTCGCACCAGGCCCGGACGGCGGGTGGTGGGAGCTGAAGCTGGACGGGCCGAAACCGGGGACGACGATGGCCCTGCCGACCATCCTCGGGGCGGAGTACCACAAGAACTCGATGAGTCCGTTGTCCCCCGTCGATTCTTGGTCTCCCCCCAGCCCTCCAATTGTCCCTCCCGACCAGCCGAAGAAGCGGCATGCCAAGAAGGACTGAGTAACTAGCGAAAAAAGTGGGATTTATGTAGGAGAGGAGTTTGGATTTATTGTGGCTGTATTGTACTTATTGTACTATAATGAGAAAAGAAGAAAGAAAGGGTGAAAAAAAGGGGGGGGAAGAAAGAAGAGAAAAAACGATTCAGCCATCATTCACTGGTATCGAGTGAGTGTTTGTGATTCGCTGTTGAGACCAGATGAGGGTGTTGTTTTGGGAAATGATGCATACCGGTATGATACAACAGTTTGCCAGCGAGATTACATGATTACCATTTAGGGTATTGTGAAAGACCTCTTCTGTAAAGTTGATTGTTGAGGGGGGGCGTTGTTCTTTCAGGATAGAGTATCATACAAACCACCCGTACTCGTACCGTATGATACGAGTTGGGGCCCTCATATTTTGAGCCTGAGTCCTCCGGCCGTTACGATAATTGACTACGTGGTCATCCACGAGTCCCACAGTATGGAATGTATTATATCAAGATGACGAGGAAAAGAAAAAAAGAAAAAAAGAAGGGGACAAAAAGGTGAGATCGTGCTGGAGACGATTATTATTATATCATAACAATCCTCATGAAGCTAATCTATGTTGATAAATCACCGTGAAATCACCATTCAATTCCATTCACCTGGTATCATACGATGAAATGCACCATGATACCTTGTATTATATTATATGATAATAATATTATGATGATATATACATACACACCAGCAGTCAAGCAAGCACATTATCATACTCCCTCCCCATATTAATACAACTTCCCATGCATAAATCCATTCGCCCATCCACCCATCCAATCCTATTGGCTATAAAAGGGAAAGAAAAAAGGGGAAACAAAAAGAAAAGAAAAGAAAAGAAAAGCCGCTTTATGTTTTCAGCAAGTACGATATCAATACGTCAAAGCGATCATCTAACCGTAAGAAAAGAAAAGAAAAGAAAGGCATTTAATCAATCATCATCATCCTCAACATCCATTTCCTCCCCTTCGTCTTCGTCTACCGTAAGCAAAATTAGCAGAAAATCCCACCCAACATTCCAAAAGCAGGAAAAAAGCCAAACTCACCACTCTCCTCATCCCTCTGCCTCTTAACCCCAGCTGCTGCTGCTGCTGCTGCGGGAGGAGGAGGAGGAGGAGGAATACTAGGCGCACCCGGCAACTCCGCAAACGGCACCTTCTCCCCCTCCCCCACACCCCCCCCGCTTCCACCCCCAGCTGCAGCCATACTATACGTCCCATCCAATTTCGAAACAGCATGCGATTTACCTTTCCCGTAGAATATCCTCTACAAATGAAATAATGATAAAACCCCCTCCTAATTAGTAACTAACATGAAAACGGAAGGGGGGGAGGAAACAATACCATTTCCTTCCCAAAGAACTCGAAGCCCTGCAGCGCGCGCATCGCCTGCGTCGCTGCCGCCACGTCTCTGAAGGCGATGTGTGCCTGTCCGCGGCCCTTCATGGTCTTAAGCGCGTTCACGTCTAGGACCACGCCGTAGGTGGAGAAGAGGGTGTACAGCTCAGTGCGCAGGTCCTGTTTGCGGACTTTGTCGTTGAGGTTTTGAACGTAGAGGGTTTGGTTCGGGGGGAGTGGGGGGGCGGTGGTGGATTGGTGGGGGTGTTTTGATGCCATTACCGGTTGGTGGTTGGTCTAGATGGTGGTGGTGGTGGTGGAATTGAGTTATTGGTTTGATTCGCGGGTTCGTGCGGTAGATGGAGGATGGTGGTTGTTGGTTTTGCGTTGTGTAACTTTGTATTTGAAGAACCGGTTTTCTAGTCTTAGCTTTAGGATTACCCGGCTGTGAGGACACACAGGGTCACTCGTTTCAGCCATCGAAATGAGGATTTCACCCCGAAATTTTCACGGGTCATCATATTCGCACTTCAACGTTGCTAAGATGGTAATATATTTCCAACTGCTGGGCACCATACATCACAGTAGATTAACCCCACCATCTCGCTCCCGACTCCATATACGATAGTCAGCCAGGCCCCATCCGCCACTACCAACCCATACCATCGACCTGCATGTCTCCTTCCATCCCCCAAATATGCATCAATGCCAAATCCCCGAACACCTACCAACTAAGCCACAGTCCACACAGCTAGATGCCATTGCTTCACCCACTCACTACACTATACCACATACTATACTATATTGTAATATACCCCCCCTCCCCATGGCTTATTATCCCCTTATCACCCTCCGGAAATCCATTTCAAATTTCCATGCCCATTGATCGAATTGACACCAAAGGAGAAAGAAAACGAGAAGCAAAGCTTCCACCATTACAAAAAAGCTAAGGTATCTCCAAAACAATTTCTCCTGCCGAGCCCTAATGAAAATGAAAATGAAAATGAAAAAATGGAGAGAATGAAAAGTGAAAATGAGCGTAACATAAACAAAGAAAAGAATGAAAAAAGCGGTATATATATAGCACATCCAACTAAGAAAACTCCAAGCAACCCCGCACGAGACAGAAAATATTTTTCCCTTATCAAAACTACTGCCTGAACGACAAACTTGCAAAAGCGTCGGGGCTGTGTCGCCCACTCTGCCATGCTCCAAAATCCACACTTTCCTGACTCATGTGACCTCGACCGCCGCCAGCACCCACTGGAGGGGCAGATGGGAGGAACGGGTTGTTACTACCCGCTCCGTGGGTCACTGGTGCTGGGGCTGCCCCCCCGTTGGCGAACGTGGTAGCCAGGCTCTGGGGAGCGTTAGAAACAGGCACCTGGCTTTCCTGCTGCTGTTGTTGGGCGGGATTATTATTAGGCGGAGGAGCCAGATGAGGATAGTTGTATAGCGCCAAAATTGAAGATTTATCAATGCCAACACGCTGAGGGATTGGTGGTTGTTGTGCTTGGAGGTTAGATTGGTACGGGTTCATTTGAAGTTGTTGGGGGTACGAAAGCGTGGCGGGAGCAGGTGACCACTGCTGCTGTGAGCCGTAGAGGGCCTGTTGCTGTTGTAATTGGACTTGGATCTGGGTTCGTGTCTGAGCCTGGGCTTGTTGCTGAGTTTGTTGCTGGATCTGTTGTTGAGCTTGCTGCTGCTGCTGTAACTGCTGTTGTCGTAATTGCGCTTGCTGCTGTTGTTGAGCCTGCTGCTGCTGCAGATATGGATTCTGCTGCGGGACCGGTGGTTGTGTCGGGGGGTTGTACGGCTTCTGAATCGGTGGGGCCGAGCCACTTAAAAAGGGATTATAACCGCCGATTCCCCCATTTATATTTACAGAGCCGGCGGTCGCCGGTGTGGAGGTGGTCACAGCACTGGTAGTAAAGCTAGCGTAGGGATTTGTCTGCGGAGTTTGCATCTGTTGCGGCTGCTGGGCGAACCCCTGGTAACCCTGTCCTTGCCCATATGCTGTATTTCCGTTAACTTGCTGCTGGCTCTGCTGCTGAGTGTCGAACCACTGATGCCCGCTTCCATAACTCGTAGCCGGGGCAGGTGCCCGCGTCTGATACGAATTTTGATACCCCATAGAAACCTGTTGCTGTTGCTGTTGCGGCACTATCTGGGGGGGTACGTTCTGCGGCTTAATCCCACCAACCTCCGTAGCACCAGGTGGTAGGGGCGGTAACTCCCGGTCCAGAGCATCGAACGGATTCACGCTCCCACCTGACTTCTGAATGCTAATCCCAGCCGGTGGGTTATCCGATGGCGAGCTGTTGTTCCCAAGTCGTAACAAAATCTCCGAAGCCTCGATGATTTTCCCGTTCACGCTTTTGAGAACCTCCATGATCTTCCGTTCATCCTTGAAACCCATATCCTTTAGACTCTGCAGCTGCTCTTGGTACGGCGGGGCCACAACCATTCCGTGCGGGAAAACCACTGGGCCGGCAGGGGGCGCCTGTCGAGCGTCAGTGTATGGCATTGACCCCAACCCGAGAACTTGGGAGACCTTCGAAGAGGACGACGACGGAGAAGAGGTACGGACTGGTGGGTTTCTCGATGCCACGTATCCAGCAGACACAGATCTAGTCGGGGGAGCTGTTATCCGGGACGAGGAGGCCGAAGCATTAGATGAAGGAAAGGAAGCATTAGACGAAACAGGCGAAGGTAAAGACAGACCACCCGTGCTCGATGAAGCACCAGAGGATATAGATGAGGTAGATGAGTTCTTCGGCTGCGCAGTTTCCCGCATGAACAATTTGTACTCGTATTTGTTTCGTATATACCGTTCCATAAGACTATCCGAGTCCTCGCCGTTGAGGGGGACGGGGTGCTTGCTGGCGTCGGGATTATGAATGGTGTTACTTATGACGTTCCCTCTAGATCGCATATTCTATAACCATCAGACCCAAACCAAACCGCGACCCAAGCAGAAGACGAGGGGACAAGGGGTAAGCGAAGCAATACATCAATCTGATCGTTCGTCCACATATCCATCGATACGGACTTAATCTTTGAAATATGAGTCCCTAGCTTCCGGTGCAACGAAGCGCATCGTATGCACAAGAATATCCCCAACTGCGCATTACACCGTAAGCCAAACACAGCGAACGAAAACAAAAGGTGGGAGGGGAGAGTAAATTACACTCCAAGAAGCCCATGCTATTATAGAAAGAAAAAAAAGCCGTCAGTATATATATATATATAAAAGTAAAACGAAGTGAAGGAAATCTGCGCGTAGCTTGTTTTCTTCTTCTGTTTTTCTCCCCTTCTCCAACCTCCTGACGAAACCAAGAAAAGAAAAGCAAAAAGGTAACGGGCATCGAGAGCAGCAAGACAACGAACCTGGATTCCTAGTTCCACAATCCGCACAGCGGTCATTCCCTGGAACACTTTTTATGAGGTCCTGAAGTATGCGCTCGTTCCGAGCCTGTTGACGCTTATTCTTAATCGAAGACATCCTCTCCCCCGCCTCAAATGTGTTCCTCCTCCTATTCTTACAGCTTCGTAAGGAGGTAAGGGGGGTTAGCGCAGGGAAGTTCGCGCGTGGGTGCGTGTGCGGTATGCAGGTAGCTGTAGCCCGTAAATAGTACTTGTATGGGAAGGCCCGCTGTCGTGAGGGTTGTGCACTCGAGTGCCAGTACTTTTTTCCCCTTCTTTCTCTTCTCCTTGGCTCGCGGACCTAGAAAGGGGCGGTAGTGGTGGAGGCACGGCGGGAGGGAAGAAGCGAGAGACACAGGAAGAGAGGAGGTGGAAACTCTGGGGCCTTTCTGGAGGAAAAGAGGTGAAGAGGAGGAGGAAGCAAGGGCAAGAAGGAAAGGATGTGTGTAGGTGGAGAGGGGGGGATCCCAGGTTCGCGCGAGAGCCGTTCCAGAAGGACAGGGAAAAATAGAACGAAGCTAAGTGCGTCTAGATCAGACCGTTTCTTCACTCCTCTCCTCTACTATGCTAGGAAAGTTATCTACATAAATAAATAAGATTGAAGCTATCTACAAAAAAAACCCCGCAGCAACGGGCATGAAAAATATCGGACAACACTGGAGACCATCAGAACACACCATCCCCAACCCTCGACGAAATTTTTTTTTTTTCAAACCAAAGGTCGAAAACGAAGTTAGCAGACAGCGTAACGTGCCTTCCAACGGAGAGTATTAATTATATATATATATAAAACTCTCGATTTTGTTTCCTCTCGAACGCCAATATGACCAAAAAAATTTCTCTGTCAGGGGAGTGAAGTGAACAGAGGGTATGAAAAAACGTTCTTGATCTTGATGAGAGGAGAGGAGAGGAGAAAGAGAAGGAAAAAAAGAAAAGAAAAGGATTTCTGGGATCGGATTGGACCGAGTGGGTGAGGGTTGATAGTCTACTGTATGCCCTGAACCCTTTTTTTGTGTTTCCCACTTCGGTGGTCGAACCTACTTTCCCTCCCCCCTTCAATCTTAAATTTCGCACCACCGACCGACCCTTCTTCAACATCGACACCCCTCCTTAGGCACGATACCGTACTGTACATAACCAATACAATACAATACAATACAATAACCATCAACCCCCCTTCCAAACAAAACAAAACAAAACGAAAACGAAAACAAAACATAACCACAACCAATTGCCTACCTCCCACACCCTCCTCAGTTGAATTCCATCAGGAGTTATCCTGAGCGAGATCGTCTTCAATGGGTGGGAGTCGTACACTTGGTATATAGATGGAAGATTGAAAACGCCGAACTCCACCCTGAGCCTCACGCTTATGATTGAAGGATTCGGGACTATTGTTTGGCGGACATTTCTTTTTCTTTTTTTCTTTTCTCCCCCTTTTCCTTGTATTTTACAGCGCCCACGAGGGGTGGGGATGGGTGAACAATGTCCTTTCCCCGCATTGAGGTGAAGATGTCAGCCTGCATGCGTGTATCAGTTTCTGTACCTGTTAGACTGCATGCACTTTGCGGTCTCACTGGGGGAATCGTACTGTAATACGGTACTCCAATAAGTGTGTGTAAAAGAAAAAAGTGCACAAAATGGAAGGAGTAAATATTCAATTTATGAGGTTTGTTTCCAAGTTACAAATTGAAAGCTAAAACTATCCTACAATACCCAACTCGTGCTATCCCATTCCACCACATCAAGGATTGCTGCTATCCTCTAGTATAAGACACTAATCCGGCTACTACGACCACCTCCCAACGGGCACCTGCAAAAGCGAGTTCTCCTCACTCGGTCCATTTCCATTCGTCGGGCCAGTGCCCTTCCTGGACCCACCGCTGGATCGTGTAGGCTTATTTTGCGCCGCCTCGTGCTTCCTAAAAAACCCACATTCGTAAGTATATCGCTTTTGGGGGAAGGCAGGATGGAAGCAGCAAACCTCAACTCCTCCGGGACCCTGGAAATCTGACTCTTCATAAGCATCTGCTTAAGATCGTACATAACGTCCGCATCGTCATTGCTTAGGAAAGTAATAGCAACACCGCTCTTCCCGGCTCGCCCAGTTCTACCAATTCTGTGGGTATACTGTTCGATGCTAGTCGCCATATTGAAGTTGATAACCAGCGAAACGTCTGGAACGTCGATACCTCTACCAGCCAGATCCGTCGCAACGAGGATATCCGCTTGTCCAGCGCGCAACTGCTGCAACGCCTGCTCTCGCTGGTCCTGGGATTTAGATCCGTGCAGGGTGACGGCGTGCCAGCCGAGGTGCTTGAGGTCTTTCGCGACGGCGTCGCAGTTTCGCTTGATGTTGACGAAGACGATGACCGGGGGCGCGAATTCTCGGGAGTTGAGGATTTCTGCGAGACGCTTCTTGCGGCGGTCCTCAGAGCCGATGAATTCGACTCGTTGCTCGACCGTGTCGACGGCTTCGCCGGCGTTTCCGATTGTGACGATTGCTGGGCGGCGGAGATACTTGCGTGCTATGCGTTCGATGGCCGGAGGCATGGTTGCGGTGTACATCATTGTCTGGCGGAAACGGTCTTTGCCCCCTAGGTGCTTTGACATTAGAACGGGGTTTTCAGCGTCTTCAGTGTCAGGTTTGACATTGTGGACTGGGAGAGCGTCGAGAATCTTATCCACCACCCGGAGAACGAGCTCACTAGTCCCTATTTGGGATCAACTTAAAAGGAGT
>NW_003299110.1:91058-191642 GCF_000151645.1 Tuber melanosporum | reverse complement strand
GAAGAGATATAGACGTAGAGCATACCATAATGACATAACAGCACTGACTAAGAACCAACAACCTCCGCTCAAGACAGTCCACCAATCTGCCGGGCGTAGCAATAATTATTTCTGCGCCATCTCTGAGGTTGTAAGCCTGTTCTTCAATAGTATGTCCACCAACAATACTAACACAAGTAAACCCCAGAGGAGTAGCAAACTTCTTCGCCTCCACCTCAATCTGCTGCGCCAGCTCACGAGTGGGCGCGAGTACAATAGCGTATGGTCCGTCATTCTTGGTCATTTCGCTTAGAGACGGCAGCTCAGAAATGTATACGAGTAGCGGTAAAATGAACGAGGCCGTTTTGCCAGAACCAGTGACAGCCACACCGATAAGATCTCTGTTCTGGAGAGCAATGGGAATAGCAGCCCGCTGGACTGCAGATGGCTCTTTATACCCGACCTCACCAACAATCCTAAGTAGTCTCTCTGGCAACCCAGATTCCTGCCAGGACCGCATAGGATTAGGAATCGCCCCTCCCCTCGTAGCAATATTAAAGTCCTCCTTAAAAATACGCCAATCTCTCTCCTTCATCACCTCAAGCGGCTTTTCAGACCAATGCTTGTCAACCCAATTAGCACCCTCCCTCTTCTTCCTCTCCATTTCCAGAATCTCCCTGGCTCTCCTCCTCTCGTCCTCCCCACGCGCCTCGAGGGCCTTCACATACCCCTCCGTGGGTTTCTCCGTCTCCGCGAACCCGCCTAGACGTCCGCGACCGAAGAAGTGCGCCTTAGCGCGATTGTTGTATAGAGGGTTGTAATCCGGAGAAGTATCCTCCTCGGCCCCCCATTCGAACGTGAACTTCCGCTCGGACGTCTTCCTCCGCTTTTTCTTGCTCGCTTGGGCACTCGAGTCCGGGTCGATACCCATGTATCTCTTTCTAATCTCTGCAGCGCCAGCAGCTTCCAGTGAGACCTTCTTCTTATCACCACCCTTCTCTCCGGGCGGTGGCGGCGGAGGCGCCATATCACCATCTCCTCCCCGACCTCTATTCCCACCACCACCCCTCTGAAATCCTTGCTGATTCCTCATAGCGGCAGGCCCAGTCGGGGGCTCACGTTGCCCTCTTGGGCCAGTCGGTGGTCCTCCACCTCCACCTCCTCTTCGTGCACCACCTGCGCCACCACCGCTGCTGCCGCTACCACCGCCGCCGCGGGCTCCATTACTCTGAGCCTCCAACCAACCACGCCGTTCCGTCTCTTCGCGTTTCCGCCGGTCTTCGACCTCCTTCTGGCGTTTTTCTAGCGCGATCTTTTCTCGTTCTACTTTTGGCAGGAATTTGGGCTAGGCAGGTTAGCATAACTCTTTGTATTTATTCAAGGGGCGAGAAAAGTATAAACCCTTTTAGCAGCTTCATCCGCCTCTTTCTTCTTCTTTAGTATCTCTTCGATAGATAGAGGACCTCGGGTAGGGGTTGGTTTTGGCTTAACTTTCGGCGGGGGTGGGGGAGGTAGTTCAACGGGTGGTGGTGGAGGAGGTTCTTCAGTTGGCGGTGGAGGAGGTACCGTGGAATCTGGAGGGGGCGGAGGTGGCGGCGATGACGGAGGGGGAGGGGGAGCTTCGAGGGGGTAGTTATCCATTGCTGTGAGTTCTGGTTGATCTAGCAGGAAGGTGGAAGAGGCTGGAGAATTCTCTAGCCGCGCTTTTCAGGTTGTTGTTCGGTGTGTGGAACATGAGAGCCGCCGGTTGGCCGGGTGAGTTGACGTCGTCGATCACGGCAGGCAGCAGAGCCTCCAAATCCCGTATCATAATACTTGTATCACTACTACCGGTATCGCGACAAGAAAAAATAAATTCTATGATACGAGAAAAGCACCTGCGCCAATTGCCAGAAGGAAGGTCGATTTACCCGCAGGAAAGGAGAGTATATATCCAATTTCACCTCTAAAGTACAACACCATCCCACAACCCATATATCCGTGTCTACCTCGGCCACTCTGTCCATCCCCTTCCATGTCCAGCTTTCCTCCACCTCTCGATAAGATTCGGCATCCCACGCATCGCCTTCTCCCGAATTTCCAACCTGTACACCGTTTTAATTAGCCTCCCCTCTCCACCTTTCCTAACCTGCTATGGAAAAAGGATACATACCTCCCCTTGAGCGTCCTCTCCCACCCCCTCCCTTTCGGTGACATCATCTTCTTCATCTTTGGCCCCTCGAGGGCCCTCTTCTCCCTCACCGCCGTCTTCTTGACCGTCGGCGGCAACAAATCCTCTACACCATGGTCTCTCGCGAGCAGCACTAATTCCTTCTGCCGGCGCAGCGAGTACACGGGGTTATGCCATTTCTTGGTGACTGGGTGGATGGTCGGCTTGAACGGGTTCTTGACGAGGTCGTTGGCAGTGTTGGGGGGGTAACGGGCGAAGAACCGGGTTAGTCGCGGTGGGAGGGTTTGGGCGAGTCTTATGAAGTCGGCAGAGGTTGCCATAGTTTGTCCGTTCGTAGTGTGGAGAGGAGAGCGGTGAGGGAATGTGATGTGTGGAGGGATGTTTGGAAGGATGTGGGAACAAAGGTGGATTGTTTAGTCTAATCCGGCAGTGTTAGCTGCACAGTATCAAACTTCACTTCGCTTGGTATCATGATACAGTACTCGTAGGTAATTTAGGTATTGAACTCCAAGTGATGGGTCACGAATTCCATCCAATAAGAATTATCAATAACAAGAGATGAAAATACGGAAGACAACAAAAAGGGAAAAGGAATAATAACATGATATTATATAACAAAACTTTCCAAACACCATGTCGCAATGATCCCCAATCTCCCGAACACCGTCCTTTTTCTTTCTTTTTTCTCTTTTCCCTTTTCTCAGAGAAAGACCTGTGAAAAGAAAAAAATGTAAAAAAAAACATAAAGTGCGTAGTTACGAATGAACAGCAGAGAGTGAATAAGACTAAGCAAAGGGAATAAGGAAAAACCGATGCGCCAACGACCCGATGCCTATCCCGAACGGATGAAACACCAAAAGCAGAAAGACACACAGAGATCCGAGAAAATGGAAGGAAGTAAATAAATAATAGATGAGAACAAATGAATGAAAAAGAACCCAGAAACCAGGGATTTAGAATACATGATCCAGAAAGAGTAAAAGCCGCCAATCTGCTGGGAATGTAACTGCTGTACAGTACAGAAGAGTAAGTACAAAAACCACAAGGCGTGAGTTGGATGATCAACTGCCCTCGCCCAAAGTGCGCCGCATCAAATGACCATGAACACAGCCCCTTCCCACCATCATCCCCCTGACATCCCCGTAAAGCTCGAGATCCGCGGGAAAGCAAGGGAAAAAGGGAAAAAACACAACCAACATAGAAAGATCCCTTTCGATGAAGAAAGATGACTTTGTAGCATAACAAGACGCCATAATCATACACAATAAGAACCTTGGAATACAAAAAGGCCAGAGCCGCTCATCCTGTTTGCCATCTCGTAATGCCCCGCCGCCACCGAACCAAGACCGTGACCGACCTGACCCTACTAACCAGCCAACCCCCTCCCCCCAAAGAAATATAAATATATGAGTAAATAAATAAAAAAACATTCATGAAGTTATATGAAATGTGCTTGATGCATGAAGAAACAGAGATCGTGAGAAATCATAAAATAGTCTTCATCCAGTTTAATTGGCCAAGGTTGAAATCCCGGCCCTGGGAAGGTCAATGAGTAAAGAACGAACACGCAGATAAAAACGCCGAAAACGCACGACCATATCCTCCAATGAAACCCCCGAAAGAAATACGACAAACCGGCAATCTCGTACAAAAAAGAAAAGTGTCTGAGAACCCAAAATAGACATTGCAATGCAAAAAAAGTAGATAGAAAGAGAGAACTCGCGAGCGCTGTGCAGAGATTTGATGTCCTCTGTCCCTCACGATTCCTGCGCAGGGGACGCAATGCTCTGGTGTGAATCGACCTCGCGGGTTTTACTTAGGAGAGACCCCCATCAGGGGAGACGAGGACGGCTGTAAAGGCGAGCTTGGTATTGAATGGATGCCGGATGACCGCTTGGAAACCTCCGACATCTTCTTCCTGAGGGAAACGAGTCTTTTGCGGATGCTTGAGACATCTAGACTCAATTAGCGCCAAAGTTCATTTGAGGAAAGTCACAAAAGCGCTTTAAACCAACACTCACAGCTCTCGACTATCATTCTATCTTCTTCCTCCATGCGGACGTCTCCATCATTTTGGTCGACAGAATCGTTCTCCAAGACCGCTTCCAGCATTCGGATTGATGTAACATAAGCTACCTCACATCCATTAAGGTCGTCCCCAACCAATTCATTGACTGCTGCTGCCCTACTCATTTCAAGGGCGCGGTCATACATCAATTTCTCCGCGGTGACACCAGGCGTCACCACAACTCTATCACCACTAGCATCCAAGGATCCATCGCTATCATCATTCTGATTATTAGGGTGACTCGGGTGACTTGATGGCAGCAATTTCTGAGCCTCGATCAATTTGCACTTAACAAAGTCTGCCTTCTCAAGAACCTCGTTGAATCGGTCGCGGACCCACTGCACACAATTGTTCATTCTCATGCTCGCGGCTGACATAGCTGGTGATGTTTGGTTATTCCGCCTGTTGGAGGTATTCCACCATGCCCCAGCAATATCCATAGCCTTCGCGAGTATCCCAAGAGCTTTGACATACAATACGAGTGCTTCCTCCGCGAGTTGAACAACCGCATCGGGGGTAAGGTCGAACTCATTCGACGGCGCAGGCTCAACAGGAAGTCCAAGGTCCCCTTCGCTTGCTGATGGAGGGAGCAACCCTAATCCATGTACAGGCGCTGGCACAGCAGGTATCAATTGCGCAAGCTTAACCTCAGCAAAATTGTAAACAACATCGCTCCTGCTGGCAGCATCCTCAATGTTGTATACAGCTTGCATATCGTCATCCGATGGACCACCCTCATTGCGAACCATAACCATGCTAGTGGGATTATTCGGGTACGTGGGGTATGGTGACTGCACACCAGGTGGGCTATGACGAGGAGGTGAGATACTAACACCAAACAGACGAAGGTTGGCAAGCTCCAATGCCTTAGCAAGCGCAGACCGAGTCGAGCTCGGCGAGGGAGAAGGAGCAGAGCCAGGAGAAGGCCCATACCGTCTTTCATACGAGTTTCTTGGATATCCACCATCCTGACGTCTGCCGGTGACAGCGATTGCATTTGTGGCGCCTTGACCCCCAGATGTTGGTCTACGTGACAAAGCGCTCGAAGAAGGTGACGGTGGGGTCATACCATTCCGCCTAACAGTGGCGAACTCATCTGCAAAGGCATTGACCTGGACAAACTGCTTATCCACAAAAACATAATCCTTCTCAACTCGCTCCTCCTCGAGCGGACGCATCTCGCGAGCAGTCGAATTGCGCTTCGCATGTCTATCCTTCTGCGGCTCCCGTTCCCGTTCTCGCTGAACCAATAATGAGCTACCGGGTGAAGGGTCTGTGCCCCTACTGGCCACCCTCTCCATAGGAGTTCCAGCCCTCCGGCTATCCACGCGCTCCTGCCAGGCCGGCGCAGTCGCATGAGTTACCATCGCGGGCCTTGATAATGGAGATAGCGGTGGTGCTTGGGCACCTTGGGTCGTAGCCCTACGAACATCCGCTAATCTGAGAGGGGGGGTTGCGGATATAGGGCTAGTATGGGCAAAGGGAAGGGCGGAGGATTCTACGGCCTGTCGGAGCCGTGGGGATGGAGGAGTTTGTTGAGGAGTTCGCCTTCCTTCTCGGTCGGTTCCAAGCTCTCTCCCATCACCCAGTGCTCGTAAAGAGGGGGTCCTCTGTATTGATGTGGGGCTTGCTTTGGGAGTATCCATACTCCTTGCCTTCTTCATTGGCTCGGAAACCAGGGCAATGGAGGCACCAGGAATTGGCCCAGTGATGACAGGGTGACTGAAAAACTCCTTGAATGACATTCTCTCCAAGGGGTTTCTCCTCAGTAAACTACATATCAATCTTCTGATCTCCTCGCTTGCTGTGCACGAACTAGGGAACTCAATGGTATCGCCTTTGGTCTCAATTTTCCTCAAAAGCTCCACATGGTTTGGCGCCCTGAACGGTGGCTTTCCAACTACCATCTCATAGAGCACAGTTCCAACAGACCACAAATCGGCAGTAGCATCGTACTTCTCATATCTCAAAATTTCCGGCGCCATATAGAGCGGCGATCCACATAAAGTGTCTGCCAAGGAGGCAGCGGGTAGATTTCTAGCAAATCCAAAATCGGCAAGCTTGAGGATCGGCAGTGACGGAAGCCCGACGAGTGCCTGCGAGCCATCCGGAGCGTATTCCCCTTGGGCTACCGGGGTCCTGGAATCATATCCGGCAGGTGGATCTAATAACAAGTTTTGTGGCTTTACATCCCTATGAACCAATCCGAATTTTCTTAGGTACTCAAGTGCACTGGCAAGTTGCTTCATAAAATGCCTGGCGACAACCTCGTGCAGCCCACTTCCAGGAACATGGGGATAGGTCTTGATCAGGGGCTCCAAAGAGGGGTGTAGCGATTCCAGTCTGTCTCTCTTCTTGATTATGACAGACAAATCACCGACGGAGCAGTACTCCATGACGATATAAATGTATTTGTCATTCTTGCTGCAATCCTTCAGGGCGACAATATGTGAGTGATCCAGTTTCTTAAGAATCTGGATTTCTGACTCGAGGTTTTCGAGAAGCTTTCGGTTAAGCTTCCCTCGTTGTACCACCTTGACAGCAGCTAGTGATTTCGGATTTTTCTAACCGGAATAAAAAAAAAAATCAAGAAGTTAGCACGCAATTCAATGATTGGGTCACGACATCGGACCCCCAACGTTTCAAACAGGCCCGACACAGGGCCGAATAAGAACCAGTAAAATGAAATGAGGAGGGCTCGTCGGGACGCATCTCAAAGGGTAACCACAGCTATAGTAGACCCATAACGGTAGGGTTCCCCCTAGCTCCTCGGATGATGCAGAGGATCCCAAAAAGAAATCTTGGTGTGGAAGATGAAGGGGGGGGTTGGAGTGCATGGAGCGGAGCTCACCACATGGTGTCCCTTGAACACAACAGCAAAAGACCCTCTGCCAATTTCTTTGCCCACTCTAAAATCCCCTACCAGCGAATCCGGCGTTGGTCCCCCACTCGAGGACGGATGTCGTGAAGACATAACTATAAGCTCGTATCGTTCCTTATCCGAGGTCGAGGTTGGGCGAGAACAAGCAAGCTTCGAAGCTGCTACCGTAAGGTTGGTGTGGCGGCTAAGTTTGAGAAGATGGCGTCGACCTTATGTGTCATACGACGGAAGCTTACTATCTGGTCGAGCAGATAGATGCTTGTGGAATATACTGGGCGAGAGGGAGCGTTGGGCTCGGAGCAGCGGTTGACGAGCGAAAGAGTGGAGATAACCGGAAACAAGTTTAGAATGGTAGATGTCGCGGCAGGCGGGAAGATGATTGTATAATAGAAAAGATGGAAGGGTAGAATGGCTGGTGGGGCTGTGAAGCGAGTGGGCTATTCTATTTGAATAGGTAAATTGTGGGTAAGAGGGAAGAGGGGAGGAGTAGTGAGAGGAGAGAGAGGATATGATGGATGACTGGTCACTGGTGACGAGTCGGTGCGTGAGCGTGATAGGGTACCGTTGTAAGGGAAACAGCGAGAGCAACGGGGGAAGGGGAGCGGGCGGAGAGGTGTAGTCGCAACGACGGGGAGGAGCGGGAGGAGGGAGGAGGAGGAGAGAAAGAAGAAAGGAAAGAAGGGAAGAGAAAGCAAAGAAAGAGAGGAAATAATTGGAGGCGCGGTGAGGAATCGAGCAAGCGAAGGGTAGCGAACACACTTTAGATAAGAAGCGTTACTGACGGACTAACCTCCAGTACCTGTATTCCCGTTGTCTGCTTACTGTCTCATGTACCGTAGCAGGAACGGGTGGATACTGAGGAACGAAGAACAAGATCCAGAAGACAGGCAAGGCGAGGGGGATAAAATGCACACCTTCAGAAACAGTGAATTCACGGCCTTCTTTCTTTCCTTCCTCCCTGTCTTCCTTGAATAGTAGAGGAGAAAGAGAAGAGGAAATGGGAGCAGAACAGAGACAACAGACAGTCCACCGTGGACAGATGAAGAGGTACAGTATGTATAAATGTAAGAAATGTAAGTAGGTATGGCATTAGGATAGGACTAATGTAATAATAATTCGGAAGACACAAGCACTGATCAGTCACAGCCAGCCAGACACAGGGCGAGCTGCCACCATGCCTGCTCCTTTCTCCTTCATCCTTTTCCCTCTGTTGCTCTGCTTCACATCCACATTTTAGCTCCAAAACGTTCTAACCAGGTGACGTGACCTAACCATATTTGGTATGGTCCAATCGAGAAATTACCTTGTCCGGTCAAAAGCAGGGTAATTCATGATTTGGTCATGCTTCCCTCCCCAAGGCCCACCCCAGAGCGCACCCAACCAGATGGAAGAAGCCCGGGGCGCAAGCACCAGAAGAAGCAGCGGGCGGGCAGACAGGCAGGCAGGCAGGCAGGCTTGCAGGCTTGCAGACACGCACGCAAACCGCAACAACTGTGGAAGAAACGTCAAAACAAACTCACCTTCAGTAAAAGAATGCTGCGGCAAAACTGCTGGCTCCAATGTAAGGATTCGAATGAAATACAGTGAGACAAAACTAAATAAGTACCGTACCCATTGGTCACTTGGGTGACGGAGCCCACCCATGCCTCTGGCTTACCGAAAGTCTGCTCGTTCCTTCCTAACCTACGGCATATAACTCACGATACCGGTACATATGTACGGGCAACCCTAAGGCCCCCCCCCCAACAGCCCTTCCTCTCCCCATCCGGGGTCCCATTAACATTAGCACCTAGAAGAGGGAAAGAAAAAAAGCACTCCTCGTCTTGGCCCCGCCGTGTCGGTACTTTTTCCATGCGTCTAAAGATAACCCTTCCCCCCCCTCCCCCAGAGGACTCGATAAGGAGCGCACTTACTCGAGTATACATGAAGACAAGGCCCTACCTATCACGACAGAAAAATCCTCAACAACGCAAAATATCGAACGGGGCCAAAACCAATGCAGCCAAGCTTGATGGCAATACTAGGTTGAAAGGGAATAATCCGAGTTTTTTTTACTTTTTCCTTTGGGCTCAATGCAGATTGGGGTAAGTTGAAAAGGCGAGTTTGGTACCGGTAATATATATATTATATATATCTACCCGACCTGGTCTAAGTCACAGAGGTAAGCAGTACCGGTATAGGTACAACAGGCAGAGTATATCGGCGGTGGGAGTGTGAGAATTGTAGCTTAGTCCCGCAGCCATCTCCGCCATATGATATGCGTCGTTCTTTGTCCACGAATACGGCACGGGTTTTCTGATCATGCGGGAGGTATAGGATACGAGTAGAGAAGACCCAGGATATGGTGATGTTACTCTACAGTACGAGCGCAGTCTGTGCATCTCAATTCACACTCAAGTGGAATACGGTGCGAGAAATGGGAATTGAGCGCTTCAGGGAATAAACGGAGGTACCCACTCATTATCCTAGCTCCCAAGGCAATTCCGCCCTCAATTCGGGATGGCAGGCAAACCCAATCCCCAGGCCCCAGGCCCACCACCCTTCTACAGGGTGAACAACCCGAAGAAGAAGAACCCCCCCCAAAAGGAAACCCCCGAGCTTCAAACTAGCTGATGAAAAAAAAAAAAGGCTTACTAGGGCAGAGGGGAAGGAGCAAAGGAGACTCCCCGGTATAGACTCCGGAGGAAGGATTCGGGTGTTGTACTGTACGAGTACAGTAAGGATGGAAGCATCATATGGATAGAGTAGGCTAGACTGGACCAAAGTCTGTTCAGGCAGAAATACAGGTAACCTACCAGCTACCATAGACTGCTCCAGTGCTGTCGTATGCTTATTCCGCAAGTGCATCAAGTTTTCCTTCTCTCCAGGTCACAAGGCAACAAGGGGCAGTCAGCTATCATTATCGAGGGGAAAAAAAGCAAACATTCCGCCATCCGAGGAGAACTGCTTGATCCGACCGAACCAGAGCCAGCGCCGGTCCGTTTTTCTTTTTCTTTTTTCTCCCTCTTCGTTCTTTTTGTCAGCTCCCTCAACCATCATACGGTAGCGTCCATAAACCAGCAATCTAATCAGATTGGACTACTGATCCCCAGAATGCCGGTATCATCGACAGGAACAACAACATCATCATGATTAACGACTACGCTTTCCATTCTAGACAATTTTCCTCGTACCCATAACTTGTAGGCACGCCGATGGGACTTTCCAATAAAAGTAGTACGGTCCCGCATCCGCCGCGATCGAGGAAGGTAGTAATGCTAGGAAATATATATTGAAACATCCACCACTACCGGTACCACAAAATAGCCGGAAAGGGTAGAAAGACAAAAGTATCCCGTCGTCGTCGTCGACAGCCGTTTGTGGGGGGGCAAAACTGGGGGATTAGTCAAGTCAGTCATATGTGATGTGTGTGGTTGTGAGCAAGTGAGGTGAAGTGCGACTTTTTCGTTTCGTGCGATATTGGCACGATTCGCGAGCTGGAGCTTCGATGCAGAACTGGACTGGGCGGAGTCGCAGCCCAGAGGCACATCTTCTAGGCAGCACGATGAGCACGGACGGTATGGAAGAAATAAACAAAAATTCTGGGGCGAAGAAGCAGCGGGGCAAAGGTGAAGATTGTGTGGCTCTACGGGGGGGCCAAAATGAAATAAACGTGCCATGCAAAAACGCGGTGCTTGGTCCGCGGAAAGCTTTGTGTGCAGCGCAGTGAACGGCAACGAGCGCAAGATGCGCAGCCCGTTTGGTCGTTGACCGGCAGATGTCTTCCTGCTTGCTTGCTTGCTTGCTTGCTTGTCTGCTCTCCATACGGCACTTTGCTCTACTCTGCTCTACTGCTTGGCTCATATTCAGCTTGCTTGCGTGAAAGAATCCAAACCTCAGCAGACTACAATAGAAAGAGTGAGGGAAAGAAAGGAAGAAGGAAGGATCCGATCCCAACCACTCGCTACGGTATGTTCCCGGGCGAGGAATGAACGAAGAATTGGCCCCGGTCTGCAGATCAATCGGACGCAAGACCAGAAGCAATGTGTCGTAAAATATAAAAAAACAAGACGAAGCCCCCCCATTGAGACGGTTCAAGACTTGCACCATCCTAGGTTGAGATCTCCTAAGCCGGGTCATGATATTTTGGGACACCGGTACTTTATGGTGGCGAGGGAAAATCACTCCAAATCACAAAATCCATCTCACCATCTTGGTTGTTGATGATGTCTACCTTACAATACATCCATCGACGCTACTACCCCAAGAAGGGTATCAACAATTCACCCCCAACTTTCCTCTAACCGTGCCAAGGTTGTGGCTCCACCACAACCCACCATTGCTTTCACAACTTGGGCACTCTCATCCAGAGAGTGCCCGACAGCTCAACGACAGATTTTACTGTCCACCTACCGACAAACCCCCCGCTACCCCACCAAAAAAAACCAGAAATGTCTGAAAAATAGAAGCTAGAGTTGAGGAAGCATGTTTGAAGGCATCAGAATGTGAGAAACCAAATATAGCTGCTATCGTGCAGGAATTTAGTATTCCTGAGGGGAGCCTCCATGCATGAGTGAAGGGCAAGCAAACAAGAGCACAGCAGCCAGCAGTTAATAGAAAGCTCTCAGAAATGGCTGAGCTTGCAGTCTGTTTGCATTTAAAAATATCTTGATACAATTAGAATATCTGCTCGTCCTCCTATGATTACTAGATGTGCAAATGATATTCTTAGAAGAAATCACACTAGTGTCATGAACACAAACCCCCTACCAACAATCAGTAAAGCCTGGAGTAAGGGCTTTCTGGAAAGTTATTCAGAGTTTCATATTCAAAAACAAAAGCCAATAGAGGAAGACTGTAAAGATGCGCATAATTTAAATATTATTGCATATTGGTTCCTGTTAGGAATACTGGAATCCAATACCTAGAAACCACTCTAAGTCATATAACCCCACCTGGAATCGGAATCTCTAGTCTCCAACACCCGCCTCCAGCCCCTTACGGGGCCCGCACATCATTATACATATCAATCTCAGTTATATAGCTCAATTGGAATATCACGTGACTCTTCACCAAAGGTCAAGTGTTCAACTCCTGTTGACATCAAAGTTATTTCTGTTATTGAGTTATTTTCTACCAATGCTACTTGTAACTGCAAGGCTCTCTGCATGACAACCAAGAACCTCCAATCAAGGGATTATGATTCTATCTTATAAAAGTGCTTCTTCTCTACAGGAGGGAAGTTACTGGATAAGAATCTATCAATTGGGTCAGGAGATATTGAGCTTTGAAGTTGGTGACCTAAGAAGGTTACATAAACGACTTCACAGAGTTATCCATAGCAACCAAGGGTTGCCAACAGAGGGATTATCTGTCAACCTGCTAGAATAGCTTTCCGTGAATTAATAGGAAGTCTTCTGGAAGATATCTGTTAGTTGGATATAGAGTTATAAAGGTTTGAAGTCAGACGACCTAGGAAGGTTGCAATTGCGACTACCTTCACAGATACAACTTGCAGATGAAACAGATCATTTCATCAATGACAGAGACAATTGGAGGCTAACTCAGTTCGACTTGAGAACTAGGCTATAAGTCTAAAGACTCTGATAATCAGATAATTAGTATTGATAACAGTATAGTTCCTAGTTAGTTATATCATAATTACCAAAGGGGATATAGTGATTTCAGGGTCTGCAGGTGTTTGTACCTTGGAAGTTTACCTGACAACGTGAGTTATAATTAGAGAGGTATGTAGTAGTATAATAGATAGATGTAGTATGTAAATACTCAGACATCGGATATAAATATTGAAGTACCTCCCAAGCTTTTAGACATTATCAAGCAATGGAGAAGAGACCTTAACAATATAATATCGTTTTTACGATTCTATCCAACTTTACCTATTTTACTACGCTCTTGGCAGTTATAAATGAAACTAGTGAAATCTGAGCCATCCTAGAAAATCTCCATTTACAGAAATGAATCTTGGTTGGTCTAGACAACGCTGAAGTCTATCAGGTTTTCTCCACCTAAGAGTTTGAGGGCTACAGACAGGTGGGTATAGAGAATAGAATCTATGAAGGCAATCGATTTAACTTCAATGAAAATGGATTGTTTCAATTAGCATTGAAAGCCATCAGTGGATCACAATACTTGATACTAATTGTTAATTGTACCTTGGTAGTACTACGAATCGCGAAGTTGTAACTTCATATGATGTAATCAGCAGAGATGTCTGAGTCTTACCTCCAATAATAATTCTTCTAGGTGAAATGCATTTTGAGGACTGAGTTACTAAAACTGATCTTGAAGATAATATTTTAATGACAGTTTCCGAGACTGGCTATGTAAATAATGTATTGGGTCTTTCATAGCGCTATCATTTTGAAAAATATATTTCACCAAGTTGGACTGGAGCTTATTGACTACTTCTACTTGATTGCCATGGATCTCACTGCATGCGGGAATTTATTACCTATTGTGACAAGAAGAAGATTATACTATTTTACCTACCTTACTGTTAGGAATACTTGGATCCGATACCTAGAAATCACTCTAAGTAGTGTAACCTCACCAGGAATCAGAACTCCTGGTCTTCAACATCCCCATTAGGCTACCTTCCAGGGCCTGCAAGTTATTAAGAATATTAATTTCGGTTGTGTCCTATGACTATGATGCCAGAGAATTGAATGTGTCATAATAATACCATAGAGGTTGCCGCCATCTGTCCGACTAGGTCCTATTCACAGGGCATATGGAAGAGGACCTTCGGCTAGGTCTGGGAAATAAAAAGGAGTAGGTTTGTCAATTATACAGAGAGTTACTAGACTTCAAAGACATAATGTCTTTAGCATGAGCTATATGTAATGGGACGTTTTTGCAGGAAGACATAGTATTGAATGGTAAAGGATCTCAATGAGAGACCAATACATTCACATCCATTCTACAATAACCAGGAGAGTTTAGAAGTTTGAGGGATACTACCATAGAAGACAATAGACTTCAGGAATGTTACAACTAGGTTGCAGAATACAGCGTAGTTGTGGGGATAACTTCTAATACTTCAACAGCGATTGAAAGCCTGTTACCCAGAGTAGCCAAGGGTTACCAACCGAGAAAATATTTATCAATGTGGTGGAATAGCTTTCTTCGAATTAGTAGGAAGTCCTTCAGAAAATTTCTATTGATTGGGTAACGAGTTATGAAAGTTTGAAGTCAAGCGACCTAAACAGGTTGTGATTACGACTACCTTCCCAGATATAATCTGCAGATGAAACTGATTATTTCATCAATGATAGAGACAACTGGGGCCAACTCAGTTCAACTTGACAACTAGGCCACAAGTCTAAAGACTCTAATGATCGGATAACTACTATTAGGAACAGCATAGTACCTAGTTAGTTATATTGTAATTACCGAAAAGGGTATGGTGATTTTCAGCATCTGCAGGTATTCACACCTTTTAAGAATATGCGACATGGCAAGTTGAAATCAGAGAGATACATAATTGTATATTTAATAGATATAGTCTGCAAACACTCAGACATGGAATATAAATATCAAAGTACCTTTCAAGCTTTAAATATTATTAAGCAAATGGAAAAGAGACCTTAACAATATAATAGTACTTTTATACTTCTATTTTACATTACCAAATTTACTTCACTCTTAATAGTCATGAATGAAATGAGTGAATTCGAGCCTTCATAGACAATCTCCATCTACAGAAACGAATCTTGGTTGGTCCATACAATTCTGAAGTCTATCAGATTGTCTTCTCCTAACAGTATATTGTTAGATCTCCTTGTTACCAAGGCTTTCTACCTATCTACCTACCTTTTCTTACCACACGATACAACTCAGATATCAAGTATCCCATAGCATATCCCACTCAAACAAAAGTTTCCAACAACACTGGCTTTCTTGCTCACGTACGAGAAAAAAAAACTTGCAAACCGGCAAAGGAGATGTCACAACCTCCTAAGCAGATTACTCCGGAGGATCCAATGGATATCTCCAGAGGTTACCACTCCACAACTTTCAGTTATTTGTCGTCTCTCCCTCTAGCTCTCCAAAAACCCTTCAAAGGACTAGCAGGCAAAGCTTTTATTGCCTCATGTCAGGAATATGGCTTAGTGAGAAAAGGGTTTTCACGTGACGCATAGTTATGAGTTACAGGTATGTTATTGTTTCGCGAATATGCCCTATTCGGGTTATACGATTTGTTATGTATGGGATTTGTGATGCTTTCGCACATGGCTCAAGTATGAGTCATGGGACATGCGCCGGACGAGTATGCCTTGCGAGTGTGCCGTGCGGGTAAGCCTTGCGCATATGATTTATGTTTCGCACATGACCTTATTATGAGGGCATGGGTTTCGTGCATATGACTCAGTCGAGTCATATGACTTGTTTATTGCATTATGATTAGTTTATGAGTTTTGCATATGACCTCGCTATGAGGTCACGGGTTTTGAGCATGTGATCATTTTGGTCATATGACTAGTTTGTTGCGAGTTGGTTTCGCACATGTGACCACTTTAGGTCACATGATTAAAGTAGGGAAGAACACTATATAAGGAGGCCGATGCGGCCGAGGAAGATAGGTTCTTCACGCTTTGTTCTAAGTACTTTTCCTACTTATTACTTTAACAAATATAAACCAGCTTTACGATCTTTATCTTTATTGCGACATTATCATTATGCCAAAAAGCGCTAGTCACGAAGACGAGTTAGAGAAAGCTTACGATAGGCGTTTCCGATACAAGACAAAGGTCTTGTACTATCGGTAACGTAGACAGAGGCCTAACGCTATCGTAAGACAAGGAAAGGAGAAGACAGAAAAGATAAGTATCGTTCCCCGTTGCCAAGAACTAACAATCCAAAGGAGGGATCGTTATATTACAAAGCGTCACCTAGTGCGAGGCCAAACGATACAAGACGGCATCCTTCAACCCAGACAGGGAAGGAGATATCGACATCGACGATCAAAATCTTAATCTAGGAGGATTCAGGGACGCCCTAGATCACATCTCAGCAGAACCCTCGAGAGCAGCAAGCCCAGTAACCTCAGAGAAAGGATCACCAGTCGATAGCTCTCCTGCTGGAATACCGCGACCTGAGAGAATGTCGGGATCCGCAGTACCTGGGCCACCGGCCCCAGCCGCTCCGGCACCAGGAACCAGCATACTTGGAATGACTGAAAATCAGTTTCAGGCATTTCTTGCAGCCACGCGAAATACAGGGTAAGGAAATGTCCAACGACCAAAAGCAAAGGAGCCCGATACATACGAAGGAGCTGAAGATAAGCTACGAATATTCTTAGCGCAATGCGAGGGATATTTTGCCGTTAAGGGATACAGAGATCACCATGATGAAATTAAGATTCCATATGTGGAATCTCTACTCAGAGGACTCGCGGGACCATGGATCATGCCCTTCCAAGATGGAAGGAAGCAGAGGAAATGGGTCACATATGAAGAGTTCAAGGCGATACTCTTTGAACAATTTGGAGATTCCAACGCCAAAGAAACACCAAGACGAAAGCTAGAAAAACTCCAGAAAGGAAAACAAACGTTCTCAGCCTGTTGGAACGAATATCGACTGTTGGAATATGAGGCCGAGTTTGATGATGTGACTCTCTACATCATCCTCCTGAGAAACTACAGTGAGAGACTCCGAGAGGTATGGGGAATCTCTGACCTGCGCTATACGACAGCAGAACGGTTTGCAAGATGGGCAATCAACAAAGAAAGCAAATTAAACATGGTTCGGAGCAACTCGGAAAACACTATAGCACATAGAGTGGTCCAATCATCCAGGAATGTGGACGGGACCTTCAAACCACCAGCACCTCGAGGAGAAAGTCGAGCATTACCAACAGGCGAACCAATAGAATTAGACAAGTCAAGAGCAGGGCGTGCTCTGAATCTGTCTAAAGAAGAATACGCCAGAAGGATGAATGAGAAACTATGCCTAAAGTGTGGAAAAGCAGGGCATCGGATATGAGAATGCAGAAGCTGGCCGGATAACGGATACCAGGGAAACAGAGCTGCTGGAAATAATTGTTTCCAAAATCAGAAAAGAAGCAACATCCGTGAAATGATAGCAGGGGATTCAGCGGCGGAAAACGACGAGGGTCCCCAGTAAATGGTGGTTTGGAAGACCCAAGATGTGGACCCGAAAAACCCATCAAATTAGCGAACTACTACACGGCACTACACACGCAAGGAGGAGAAGATGATGGAGATCACGTGATGATCAAAACGAAGATTTACAACGAAGAAAATAAACAAACAACAATATATGCAATGCGCGACTCATGGGCCACTGAAGACTTCATTGATAAAGAAATATGCGACAAATACGGCCTCTACACCAAACAAGCGAAGAAAGCAAGACAAGTCTACTTAGTGGATGGAAAACCAAGCGCTATGGGTCCTATAACCCATACGGCGTCAGTACCCATGAAGATTGACAGCCATAGGGAAACGGCAACCTTTCAAGTGGCAGATCTGAAGAACCATGAGATAGTCCTAAGGATGCCATGGTTACGGAAGCATAATCCGACAATCGATTGGAACGAGACTAAGATGACCTGCACAAGCGAACTATGTGCGATACAATGTCTCAACAGTTCACCTGTGGTCTACTCAATACTGATACGAGAAGCAGAGGAAGAAACTTTGCATGTAAAGTTTGCCGAGATGCAGCAAGGCAAGAGAGTCTGGATACAAAGACTGGACCAAGAGGCAAAAGTGCCTACCAAGGGTTCCAAAGAGGCAGCAGGACACGACCTATATGCCAACGAAGGAATCAAGATACCTGCTAATAGGCAGGCAACGATAGCGACGGGAATAGCCATTGGACTCCCAGAAGACACCTATGGACGAATAGCACCCCGCAGTGGTCTATCAGTCAAACACCGACTCATGACCATGGCAGGGGTGATTGACGTCGGCTATACCAGTGAAATCAAAGTGGTCCTTGCCAACCTAGCTCAAGAGGACTACCAAGTCCAGAAAGGCGATCGAATCGCACAGTTGATAATCGAAAAAATCAACAAAGAGGATTTGCATGAAGTAGATCAACTGGAAGAAACCATAAGAGGAAACAAGGAATTTGGAAGTACGGACCAAAACCAGCTCGATACAACAAAAAGAATTGAGGTCAAAGAGATCACCGCACAAGCCTTTGGACGATATTATCGAAGAGGAGATACAACAGGAATTCTCAAATGGACATACGAAGACGAAAAAGTGGTTCTAGCAAAAATCAACATCAGCACACAGCTAGCAATCCAGGACAAGAAATACCAAAGCAGAAAAGGATGGAAAGAATTTGTTCCAAAAGAATATCACCAATTCACAAATCTATTCCAAGAAGAGGAAGCTACGGAGCTACCACCCGGAAGACCAGGAATCAACCACGAAATTCAGCTGGACAAAGACGAAAAAATGGGAAAAACAAAAGAGATTCCCTATAAGAAGTTATACCCCCTAGGGGAAGCAGAGTGGGAAGAACTTAGGAAGTAGATCGAGCAAAACCTAAAGAGAGGATGGATGCGTGACTCTTTTGCGTCAGGAGGATCCCCAATACTATTCGTCAAAAAGAAAGATGGAAAAATGAGACTTTGCATGGACTACAGAGCCCTCAATTCGGTTACCAAAAAGGACCGATATCCACTACCCTTGATTGGGGAAGCACGGGACAGACTATGATCAGCAAAATACTTCACCAAACTGGATATCAAAGACGTATACCACAATATACGCATCAAGGTAGGAGACGAATGGAAGACTACATTCGCCTCAAGATACGGAATGTTCGAATACTTGGTTATGCCTTTCGGGCTAACCAACGCACCGGCTTTATTCCAGAGATGGATCAACAAGGTACTTAATAAATACCTCGACATATGTTGCATCGTATACTTGGACGATTTACTCATATACTTGGAAAACATACAACAACCCCAAAAAGATATCAGCAATATCATGGCGGCAATACAAGGATCAGGAATGAAGATCAAACCAACAAAATGCGAATTCCATAAAGAAGAAACAGAATACCTTGGATTTATCATCAATCGAAATGGGGTCAAGGTTGACCCTGTTAAAACAGCAGCTATAAGGGATTGGGCCAAACCAAACAACAAGACAGAGGTCTAATGCTTTATGGGATTCTGAAACTTTTATCGAAGGTTCATAGAGGGGTTTAGCAGGCTTGCAAAACCACTCTATGACCTAACGAAAAAAGACAAGAAATGGGAATGGGGAGAAACGGAACAAAAAGCATATGATGCAGTACGAACACATCTAACATTGGCACCCATATTGGTCCATTTCAACCCAAACCGAAGGACAATGATCGAGACGGACGCCTCAAAATATGGATGCTCAGGCATACTATCGCAACAATGCGACGATGGAAAATGGAGGCCAGTGTCCTATCGATCCAAGACAATGACCCCCGTAGAATGCAACTACGATGTTGCAAACAAAGAACTATGAGCACTAGTTTAAGCATTAAAAGAATGGAGAAGATACGTTTCAAACAATGACCATCCAGTCCGAGTTCTAACCGACCACAAGAACCTGATGCCGTTCGTGACTACGAAAGAACTGAATGATCGCCAGATGAGATGGATGGAACACCTCAGCAAATACAACTTCAAAATCGAATACCGACCAGGCAAAGAAAGTGGAAAGCCAGATGCTCTCACAATGATTGCAAGCCACAAACCACAAGCGAAAGAAGACAAAAGAATCCAACAAAATACGCGGACCCTATTACCAAAAACCTACTTCGAGGCAATGGAGGTTATCCAATTCACATCGAAGAAGGAAAGAGGAATTGAGAACGCAAACGAGAAAGACAAAATAATCCAGGCAATAAGAGAAGCCATGGAAGAAGGAAAAAAGGAGATGAAAGGAATTGCACTGGGGTTATGCCAATGGAAGGACGGAAATATGTGGTACGATGGAAAACAAGGGATCTCGGAAGAAGAGGAGATAAGGACAGACATCATATGACAACACCATGATATCCGTACGGCAGGACATGGGGGAACAGCTAAAACCACGGAATTCATCACAAGGTCATTCTATTGGCCAGGACTGCGCGAAGATGTCTAACGATATGACAAAAACTGCGACATATGCCAGAGAACAAAAACGGCTAAACACGCACCCTAGGGATTACTAAAATCAAATGAAATTCCCAAACAACCATGGGAAACAATTGCTATAGATTTCATCATCGACCTACCAACATCGGAAAATTCTGATAGCATCCTGGTCGTGGTGGATTGTCTGACCAAAATGAGCCATTTCATTCCGGTTAAAAAAGATATCATCACGCGGGATTTTATACAAACCTTCTTCAGGGAGGTCTTCCGACTTCATGGCCTACCCAAGAATATCATCACCGATCGAGGAATACTATTCACCTCGGGACTATGGAAAAGGGTAACTAGAGAAATGGGAATACAAAGCAGAATGAGCACAGTGTTCCACCCACAAATGGATGGACAAACGGAATGAGTAAATGCGATACTCGAACAATATTTAACGGCTTACGTCAATTATCAACAAGATGATTGGTGCAAGCTGTTGTCAATGGCCGAATTCGCATACAATAATGGAAAACAAGAAACGATCGGCACAACACCATTCTTCGCCAATTCCGGACAACATCTACAAAGTCAGACCACATATCATACAATTAATGATGTGATACTGGAGAAAACAGATATGGCAAAACTACACGAAATCTTACAATACGAAATGAGTCAAGCACAACAACGGCAAAAAGAACAATACAATAAGCACCGAAGACCGGATCCAAACATACAACCGGGAGATATGGAATGGCTAATACCACGCAATATCCATACGACACGACCATCAAAGAAATTGGAGTACAACAAAATCGGACCCTTCAGGATATTGGAAAAAGTGGGCAGCCGAGCTTATAAACTTGACCTTCCCCCCTCAATGCGAATACACAATACATTCCATATCTCACTCCTCGAATTACACAACGACAATGAGTTTCCTTCACAAACACTTATTCCTCCCCCTTCGATCGAACTTGACGGAGAACCAGAATACGAGCTCGACGAAATAGTCGATTCCCGCTTCTTCCATGGTCACCTCCAATATCGAGCCAAGTGGACAGGATATTCTCCTGAACACGATAAAACTTGGTACTTTGCATACAACTTCGAAAACGCACAAGATGCTATCTCAACCTTCTACCAATGATACCCAGGCAAGCCTGGCCCAGGTGACGATCACGTTCAACCAAGACAAAAGCGAGGGAAAGGCTCCCATGTCATTGCAAACACACGAGGGCCGGGGCGATATCCCCCGCCAAACCACACTCACGAGCCCCGAATACTCATTCATGGGGCCAACCAACGAAGAGCTCAAGGAAAGGGAACAACAAGCACGGCATAACGCCATGTCGTGGACGGTATGCTACGATGACGGTTGCCCAACACACTTTGACGACAAAGAGGGCTCGGGATGGTTCGCGAGAGAATGTCGAAAGTGTGGCCCATGCCCGGACCATGTCCTGAAGCATTGTTGCCAATGCTTCAGAAACGAGTGCAGGATGCACTGGGCACAGAAAATATCTGCGGGATACTACCCGCAGAAGGATGGAACCAAAAAAGAGTTGGAAGGAGAAGATGCCAGAAAGGCATGGGCCGCGAGGACGCGGTCCAGGGAAGGAGGGGCCCAAAGCTCCTGCGCAGACACGGAACCGGATCTCAGGAGCCTACACAGGCAGATCCGGGGACTCCCAAAACAACTGGGCCAAGCCAAGGCCACAATTTCGGCAAACGACAAAACAATCGCTGAGCTAAGACAGCTGAACGACAATCACTGGCACACGATCGAAATGGCAAACCTGACTCTGGAATCAGTGAGAGTCAGATGGAGGACGGCTGACGAAAAGTTCCACAAGCTGAGAAGGACCATGCGCTCGGCAGGACGGAAACTGTTGAAACTGGGAGAAAAGGCCTGATGGCACTCAGGCTTAGGAGGAGGGGAGCTAATGTCACGAATATGGCTTAGCGAGAAAAGGATTTTCACGTGACGCATAGTTATGAGTCACAGGTATGTTATTGTTTCGCGCCTATGACCTATTTGGGTTATATGATTTGTTATGTGTGGGATTTGTGATGCTTTCTCACATGGCTCAAGTATGAGTCATGGGACATGCGCCTGATGAGTGTGCCTTGCGAATGTGCCTTGTGGGTAAGCCTTGCACATATGATTTATGTTTCGCACATGACCTCATTATGAGGTCATGGGTTTCATGCATATGACTCAGTCGAGTCATATGACTTGTTTATTGCATTATGATTGGTTTATGAGTTTTGCACATGACCTCGCTATGAGGTCACAGGTTTTGAGCATGTGATCATTTTGGTCATATGACTAGTTTGTTGCGAGTTGGTTTCACACATGTGACCACTTTAGGTCACATGATTAAAGGAGGGAAGGACACTATATAAGGAGGCCGATGCGGCCAAGGAAGATAGGTTCTTCACGCTTTGTTCTAAGTACTTTTCCTACTTATTACTTTAACGAATATAAAACACCTTTACGATCTTTATCTTTATTGCGACATTATCATTACGCCAAAATGCGCTCGTCACGAAGACGTATTAGAGAAAGCTTACGATAGGCGTTTCCGCTAGAAGACTAAGGTCTTGTACTATCAGTAACATAGACAGAGGCCTAACGCTATCGTAAGACAAGGAAAGGAGAAGACAGAAAAGATAAGTATCGTTCCCCGTCGCCAAGAATTAACTATCCACTGGAGGGATCGTTACACCTCACTACCCTCAAGGGCCTTCTCTTCCATTTCAGAACCCTTTATACTATGGCTAAATACCCATATAGCACACCTTGCAAGATATTCTACTAGGGTTGGAATAGTCATAGGTTAAATATGGTAAGACATTTTAACCAGTATCGATACTGCCAACCTTGTCTTCGAAACTCTATCAGCCCACTTACAGGCCACCATGTGAGGGCTATTAAATGTTCAGCAAAAATTGCTGTAAGAACAACATATACATGACAATGACATAGCCATTGTATTATATCAGTATACTGTAGTAGAAGCAAACATCTGAGAAATCCAAGAAAGGATTAACAGTGAAATAACTGCTAAATTAGCAGTACAAGATATACTATAAGAGTATTATGAGGGAGTAATCACCCAACTGCAAAGAGATGCTCCTAAGTAAGAACTCACTCTGGAATGAGCTTTCCTGGAGTTTAGAGTACTACAGACCGAACAGAATCAAGTAATATGAAACTTGATATCCAATCTGGCTGCCAGACAAGAGCAGGTGGCAGATCGCTATTGTGACTTCACCCCTACTATTTAAAGGGATTAGACCAATATATCAGATACCTTATCCCTAGTGCTAGACAAATTTAAAGCACAAGAGAGAAGACAACTGAGTGGTCGGCATGCTATATTGGAGTTAGTCCCAACAGAAGAAAAAGATACTGCAGAAAGGGAAGAACTTAAGAAAATCCCTACTTGAAATAAGAGGTAATAGAGAGAAGAAGAACCCTCAACTACTATAATACTGGGCGGGGACCTGGATGATGGGAGTGATAATAGTAATGATGATAGAAATGGAAGAAAGCATAGAGGAGGGCCATTCAGATTTAAACAGTGATTAACTTAGAACAATGTGGAATAGCCAATGTGCTTGTTGAAGTATTAGCTAAAACTGTTAAGTGACTGACAGATCCACCCCCATTGCTCGAAGTAAAGACCAAACAATGGGTCAATCTTTGGTTAACCCAATGTGTGAATTATTTCGAATGCAATCTCAGGATTTGGGATAATGATAGTAAACATATCATCTATGCTCTGGGAAGAGCAAAGGAGGATCAGGTCAGTCCTATAGTAGTATGCTATTGGCATGCAATGGATGGCCTCTGTGGAGAGGAACAAGATCCAAATCTGTGTTCATAGACTTGCTTTGAACATAAATTCACTAGTTGGTACACACCCCTTGAAGAAGAACCTAAAACCCTACGACACATAGAATTAGGCAAGTATAAAAGTGATATCTAAACGTTTATAGGGAAAATACATAATCTGAATCTCTACTCTTGACTAACAGGACCAGCTTGGCATATAGCATGTGATAAAAGATTACCCTCTAAGATTAGATGGCAACTTTCTCTGAACCAATACAATATCAAAGGAAAATGTGAAAAAGCAGTCTAAGAAGAAGGAAGAGATAAGGAGGAATAGCAGGAATGGTACCATCTAGGCTGGGATAAGTCAAAACTCGTAAAAACATTCACAGACAAAAAAACTGCCGAAAGGAATCAATCGAAGGTAAAAATAGAGAAACTCTTTATAAAGCGAGGTGGTCTCTCCAAAAAGTGAAAGCTGGAACTGGAATCTGAGAAACCAGCAAAGAGATCTACTAGAACTACAAAGTTGACAAATACTAACTTCAAAATAGCCGATGAAGGAATCCTCCAGTTAACAATTGATGAAAGTGTTAGGAATACCAGAACTCAATACCTAGAAACCACCCTAAGTAGGGTAACCCCACTTGGAATCGGAATCTCTGGTCTCCAACACCCCCCTCCGGCTCCCTTACGGGGCGCGCCTGTTATCACATATATTAATCTCAGTTGCGTCCTGTGACTACATTACCACAGATTTGAAGGTGTTAGAATAATACTGTATACGTCGCCGCCATCCGTCCAACCGGATCCTGTTCGTAGGATCTATGAGAAGAGACCTTTGGCTAGGCCTGGGAAGTGGAATGGAGTAATTCCGTCAACTACTCAGAGAGTTACTAGGCTTCAAAGGTATGAGACCTTTGGCATAGGCCATAAGTAACGGGACGATTTCCCATAATGAGATGGTATCAAATAGTAATGGATCTCTACTAGAGACCGATACAATTGCATGCATCAGAAGAGTCTAGAACTCCAAAAAACACTACCAAAGAAGCCAACGAACTTCACGGAGTGTTGCAACTGGGTTTCGGAATACGTTATAGTTATGGGGTGATTCTCAAATACTATAATGGTTACTGAAACCTACTACCTAGAGAGCAACTAAAGGTTACCGACCCAGGGATTAATTACCAGTCTAGTGGAGTGGCTTCCTGCGAGTGAATAGGAAGTCATCCAAAGAAAATCTATGGGTTGAGTATAGAGTTACAAAGGGTTGGAATCAAATGACCTATGATAGTTGTAATGACGACCACCTTGGCAGATATAGCCATGGATAAGACTAATCATTTTATCAATGGCGAAGACAATTGGAGCCAACTCAGTTCGACTTAAGAACTAGGCTATAAGTCTAAAGACTCTGCTAATCGGGATATTACTATTGGGGACAATACGTTTCCTAAGAAGAAATATCGTAATTACCGAAGAGGGTGTGATGGTTTTCAAGGTCCACAGGTGTTCGCACCTTAGAAGAAAACTCGACGTTGCGAATTACGATTAAAGAAGTACATAGTTGTATGATAAACAGATGTAGTCCTCGAATACTCAGACGTGGAATATAAATATTGAAGTGCCTCCCAAGCTTTAGACATTATCAAGCAATGGAGAAGAGACCTTAATAATATAATATTGTTTTTACAATTCTACTCTACTTTACCTACTTTACTTCGCTCCTAGTAGTCATAAACGAAACGAGCCAAGTCCGAGTCTTCCTAGACAATCTCCATCTACAAAAACGAATCTCGATTGGCCTAGACAATCTTGAAGTCTATCAAGCTGTCTCCGCCTAATAGAAAGAAAGTGAGAAGGCAATTGCACTTGTTGCAGAAAGAAAAACTACAAGTATAAAACCTGGTGGGAACAAACTCAAGGATCTAGAACAAGGACAGATAACCACCCATTCAAGACACCAAGGTCCAGAATGGCAACTATAGTCTACTGTCCCAGAAAGATCTCTACTGTCTAAGTTCTAAGAGGTAATAATCTCATGGAAATAGGTGAAGATGAAGAAATGACTTAAGTTATTTCATTGGTATAAATAACAACAGTGTTTGAGTAGTTTAGAGGAGACATACTTTCTAGGTGTCGAAAGCAACTGCAAAAATGGGACGTCGAAGAGAAGGAATTAAGCTTAAAATTATCACATGAGTGGGAGTACACACGTCCTTCTTGCTACCAGGTTAAGGGGATCAATAAAAAGCAATATACACATTACCAGTGCTTCAATGCTTCCTAAGGGAGTATTATAAGCTTGTCCCTAATGGCTTGGTGCATGTCCTCTGGTATAGTTAGGTACATGACCTGGAAACTGAAAGTTGTTCGATAAGGACTAAAACCTAGACAGGAAACAGACAGTACAAAGAGTACTGGAGGAAGTGACAGTAGGGCTAAGATGAAAGATCTAGAGAAAATGTGAAGGATTTCTTCAATCTATATGAGAAATAGGTACAAGAGCTCTAGAACGTACCTTTAGTTAATTCTTCCTAGATGCTATACTGGTACCAAACGGAACCTGATAAAGTAAGGACACTGTCTACAGTTAAGCGAGAGAGACGAATAAGCCTGTAAAGATTATCAAAGAGACAGCCAACTAGCCCTACACACCTAGCTTTTATTTCCATGATAGTTGGACGATAGTAGAGATCCCATAGATTGATTCCACAGGTAGTAAAAGTGGAAGGTATAGGAACCTCTCAGCAGGGGATAAAGACCACTAGTAGTGCACTGCCCAATATACTAAAAGGAAACAAGTTTGTCTGAGGAGACCTAAATCGTCGAAACTGTGCAAGTATGGTAACAAACATTCCAGTGATTGTCACACCTGAGAGATGCCAAAACAACTGAATGACAATTCGACCCCTTATATAAAGAAATATGCTTTTACCATACCAAACCCTGCAAGATATAACTATCCTGAGGTACATGCTTATATTCATATTATAAACCTAAACTGTTAACAATACAAAATACAAGTACTGTTAGATTCAGGATCTAAAGTGTTCCTAATCAACAAAGAACTCGTAAAAAAACTGAAAATTCCATTCACAGAGAGACTGAATCTAGTCAATATTTAAGGCTTTGATGAAGCACCCGCTCCATCAAGAGGAAAATTTCACATTCATCCTATTTGGCTTGAAATAGGACAAAACAAAAACATGTCCGAAGTTGCATCCAAAATTGTAACAGCAGGAGATTATGGAATAATAATCCCTTTTGGGTAGTGGTATTCAGAACAGCGCTTATCCAACATTGGAGTATGTACAAAGTGCGAATTCAAAGATCCCAAATGTAAATCTTGTATAAATGAAGAAGATGAAGGAATCACAGATATGTTTGAATGTGGTGAGACACTTGCTTGGGATGAAAATGCGATCCAAGTAGGAAGAATTGGAACTATAGGGGATCCTAATCAGATTAGCTTCGATTTTCTCCCAAAACACTATAGGATATTCAAAAGCTATTTCTTCCACAAATAACAACATAACTAGCACTTAAATAAACCTTTGAGCATGAAATGGAATTAGTTAAAGGAGTGAAACCCTCCTGAGGACCTGTTTATCCTCTGTCTGACAACAACTTAAGCTACTATAGCAATGTATTGATGATATATTGTGACAAGGAAAGATTATGAGAAGTCAATATCCTTTTAGTGCTCTGATCCTTTTTGCACTAAAAGTAGATGGAAGACTACGACTCGTAGTGGACTACTAAAATCTAAATAAAATAACTATTCTAAATAAGTATCTTCTACCACTGATGTCAGAATTATGTGATCATGTAGTGGGAGCCAGCATCTTTTCCAAAATTGATTTAAATAATGTTTGCAATCTCATCTGAATCAAAGAAGGGGAGGAATAGAAAACAGCCTTCCGATCATGTTATAGACATTACGAATATAAAGTAATGCCTTTCAGATTAGTCAACACTCTAACTATATTTCAGGACATGATGAATGAGGTCCTTCAGGAATTTCTAGACCAAAGCATTGTATGTTATTTGAATAACATTCTAATCTATTCTAAAAATAAGAAGGAATATATCGAGCTTGTAACAAAAGTATTACAACTATTGACAGATTTTTAGCTTGCGATTTCAGTAAAGAAATCTTTCCTCCAAGTTAACGAGGTGGAATTCTTAGGCTACATGATAGCTATCAATGGGGTATGTATGAGTACCAAAAAGGTAGATTCAGTATTAAACTGGAAATCACCAATGTCAGTCAATAAGGTTCAAATATTACAAGGATTCGTGAATATCTACCAGTGTTTTATAGAAAACCTCTCAAGGATTTGTGCTCCAATTACAGAAAGATTGAAGGGTGATCCCAAAAAGTTTCGGTGGGGTCCAGAACAGGAAAAGGCTATTCAAGAGCTTAAGAGAAGGTTTACTTCGCCCCTAATTATACACTATTTCTTTTCAGAAAGAGAAACAATAGTGGAAACTGTTGCTAGCAACTTTGCTTTAAGCTGCATCCTCTCCCAATTTGTAGAGAAAACACTACATCCTATCGCTTTTCACTCCAGTAAACTAAATTCTGCAGAGCGGAATAATGAGATGTACGATAAAAGACAGTTGGCGATATTGGAAGCATTCAAAGAATGGTGTCAATACCTGGTTAGAATCGAAAAACCAATAACTGTATATACCAATCAGTAAAACCTCTAATATTTCCTCACCTCGAAGGTCTGAAGTGGGTGCAAAATCCATTGGGCACAGAAGTTGGTAGATTACAACTTCAAAATTGTTTACCACCCAGGAACAAGAGGAGGCATACCTGATGCACTCAGTTGATGGCCAAAGTACCATGCTAAGGAGGGAGCTACATATCGCGAATAAGCGATATTGAAATCTAAACATTTCCAAGTCAGTTCAGTAGTCAGTTCAGTAATAAGAACTGTAGAAGGGGAAATTCAAATATGCCTAATAACGAGCAGTAAAGCAGATAATATAAGTACAGGTAATATACAGAAAACAGCAAATTAGAAGATACGGACTCCGTAATTCAAGTAAAACGGTTATACACAAAAGTAAGGTTACCAACCAAAGGTTCAAGAATGGCAGCAGGCTATGACCTTTATACTATGTAAGAAGATTTAATCCCGGCACGGGGCCAGTTAATTGTTAGGTCAGGTATTACAATCAGGCTACCACTCAGAACATATGGGAGGATTGTTTGGAGAAGCAGATTAGTGGTCAAAAGCGGTATCTTTACTAGTGCAGGTGTAATCAATACAGATTATACCGGAAAACAGAAAGTATTACCATTTAACCACCAAAACGCAGATTATCACATCAAAGCCGGCGATTGAATTGCCAAATTGGTGATAGAAAAAATCAACACTGTGGATATGATGGAAATAGATAACTGGAAAGATACTGAAAGAGGCGCCTTGGGATTCAGCAGTACAGACATTGCAATAAGGACTATTACTATCCAGGAATTAGAACCAGTTGTTAGCCAGTTACATGGATCAATAGATTTGAATGTACACTATTATGATGTAGCCAAAATACCTAAGCAAACCCTCATGACTAGTACTATACTAATCTGCAAGGAATTGAAGAAATTCAATCAGGAATTCTTGGAGCAAATTCAAAAAGCTATCACGGAAGATAGAATATGGCTTAGAAGCAAAAATGAGTTGGAAAAACTATGAGAAAATGGCAAACCTTTTCTGAACGACTAGACCTTATCCGACAAGTTGCTTTACTACAAGCAAGAACTATTTATACCAAAAAACGAGAATCTTTATACAGGAATAGCAGAAAGGTATCATGATATTCAAATAGCAGAACACTGCAGACAAGAAAAAACCCTTGAGATAATTATCTGGGACCTTTATAGAGAAGATCTGGCAGATTGGGTAAACAATTATGTACGGTCATGTGATGATTGTCAACACAGCAACTCCTCATAATATGCGAAATATGGTCTAGTACAACCACTGTCAAATCCTCTGTATAGCATGGGCATCAATTTCTATTGACTTTATCATGCAGTTACCTCAAAGTTAAGATTGCACCAAAATTATAGTAGTAGTTGACCACTTTTCAAAAATGGCTCAGTTCATTGGATTAGAAGGGACAGCCACTGCAAAGTACGTCATTGCAGCCTTTATAAAAGAAATATAGAAGCTATATGGCTTATCAACAGAAATTGTCTCAGATATAAACTTGAAGTTTGCAGGAGAATTTTGGAAATCTTTGTGGAAAACATTAAGTATAAAAAGAAGAATGTCTACAGCGTACCACCTACAGATGGACAGACAAACTGAGCCAACTAACCAAGTGCTGAAAGGTTACTTGTGAAGTTTTGTCTACTATGATCAAGATGACTGTTACCAATTGCTACTCCTAGCTGAGTACACTTACAATAACTCTGTAACTAACACACATGGAATGACCCCTTTCTTCGCAAATTATGGATTTCATCCACAAACTGAATAGATGAGGGAATGCGAGGCACAAAATCTAGGAGCCACACTCTATGCGAAGTGGATATAGATAATCCATGAGTAAGTAAGGTAATTACTCCAACAGACACATGAGGCTATAGCCAAATACTATGAGAGAAAGGCTAGGTAATAACCTGACTTCAAAATCGGCGATAAAGTAATATTAAACACAAAGAATATTCCTATGTGGTAGAAGTCAAAGAAACTCAGTCAAAAATTATATGGGCCATTTGTGATCTTGGAGAAATGAGCAAATTGTACCTGCAAGCTCAACATTTGGGATCGTTGGAATATACACCCAGTCTTCAGTGCATATCTGTTAGAACCTTACAGGGAGTCGGTACCTGCAGATTGACAACAATCTCTCTGTGAACCTGAGGATATTGAGGGTAATCTATAATGAGAAAAACAGAAAATCATAAGAAGCAAGATACACTCGTACTAAAAGAGAGTACAGGGTCACTACTAGGAGGTATGCGATATATAGTACTTGGTTATATGGCAAGGTTGTTTTGAAGACAAGAATACCTGGAAACCTGCCATAGGCATGGATAATGCAAGGGAAATAGTTGAAGTGTTCCATAATGATAATCCGGAAATGCCACGACAGGCGGAGGAAGTACGATGAAGAAAAAGGTTTTCCTACTATGGTCATGCAAATGCGGAAGGTTTTTCACCCTGCTCTCATCAGGTCCTAAAAAAGCCAATGTTTGAGGTTTAATGATTTATTATTTAATTTTAATTTTAATTTGTAATTTATCTTATATGTACCCAAAAGGCATTCATGGAGAAGCATTAAGAGGAGGGAACTCATGTTAGAAATACCGGAATGGAATACCTAGGAATTACCCTAAGTAGAGTAACCTCACCCAGAATCGGAATCCCTGATCTCTAATAACCCCCTCTGGCACCTTTACAGGGCTCCAAATCATCATACATATTAATCTGAGTTACATCTCATAACTATAATACTACAAAATTGAAAATGTCAGAATAATACCATATACGTTGCCGCTGTCTATTCGACCAGATCCTGTTCGCAGGGTCTATGAGAGTGGACCTTTGGCTCGGTCTGAGAAGTATAACAAAGTAGGTCCGTCAACTACTCAGAGAGTTACATAGCTTCAAAGATGTAATATCTTTAGTATGGGCTGTACATGATGGGAAATCTTTGTACAAAGAGATGATATCGAATAGTAAAGGATCTCAACAAGAGACCAATACATTCACATCCATCCTACAATAATCAGAAGAGTCTAGAAGTCGGAAGGACATTACCATAGAAGCCAATAGACTTCACAGAATAGTACAACTAGGTTTCAGAACCTGTTGTAGCTACAGGGATAACTTCCAATACTACAACAGTGATTGAAATGCTATTGTGCAGAGCAATCCAGGGTTGCCCATGGAGGAAATATTTATCAATGCAGTAGAATAGCTTTGTGCGAATTAGTAGGAAGTCCTCCAGAAGATATCTATTGGTTGGGTAAAGAGTTATGAAAGTTTGAAGTCAAGTGACTGTCGCGAATATGACTTGGCATGGAAAAGGTTTTCAGATGACGCAAAATTATGAGTCATAGGTATGTTATTGTTTTGTGCATATGACACATTTGGGTTATATAATGTTATGGTTGGACAGGTTTTGTACAGGACTTGAATATGAGTCATGTAATAAGTGTCTGGTGAGTATGCCTTACAAGTGTACCTTGTGGGTATAGCTTGTGCATATGATTTATATTTAGTACATGACCTGGTTGTGAGATTATAGGTTTTGCACATGTGACTTATTCAAGTCATATGATATATTTATTGTGTTATGATTGGTTTATGAGTTTTCGCACATGACCTTGCTATGAGGTCATGGGTTGTCAGCATGTGACCACCTTGGTCATATGATTAGTTTGTTATGATATGGGTTTACACAAGTGACTACTTTGGGTCACATGGCTAGGGGTGGGAAGAACACTATATAAGGAGGCTGGTATGGCTAAGGAGGATAGGTTCTTTATGCTTTGTTCTAAGTACTTTTCCATATCCTTACTGTTGCTTCGCCCAGAGTGTTTCTTTTGCACCCATAGTGGGCATTGATGCCTTAGATTCTGGGGGAGATATCTGAGTTCGCTTAGTAGTTCCTGGGGTTCTTGGTATTGAGGTCTGTCAGTATTGTGTGGCTGATTACTTGTGGGCTTTTCATTTCGTTGCTTGCAGGTTATCTCAAGCTGCCAGCACCTCGAGCTATTCATCACTGTCGCTTACAAGCCCCTTTCGGTAAAATGTCTTGGGCTTTCTGTCTATCATCTACTCGCAGGTTTCGCGTTCGATTGGGAGGCATTGATTATTGTGTTTAGAAGGATTACCTGTGTCGTTTTCTGGGTCAGCTGAGGTATCTTGTTGGGTTTTAATGGAGTCCTTAGTTCTCACGATACAAAACGCCCTTAGGTTAGACTGATAACCTTCCCAAGTTTCAACTCATCATACCGGCCGCATCATTCCTCAGGTGGCAGGGCGGTACCCACGCGGCCCCTCCTTGTTACGTTTTTGTTTCTACAGTCAGAATCCTACGATGTTGTTTATCACCATTTCCTTGGAGTTTTTGTCCTTGCGGCATTTACGGTGATTCAGTCAGGTGTCTCCTCCTCACCTCCATGGGAATTGCTTTGACCCTGAAAAGACTTACCCTCTGGTGTGGTTTTTCATTGCTGCCTGAGGTGGTGTGGGACGATTGGCTGCCAAACACTCGCGCTGTGTGTGCGTTTAGATGGTTCGGTTGTGGATTGTGGTTGGCGGCTTCACCATTGCAAGTGGAGCCTACCTTCTGTTCGTCTGCTTCTGTTCGTTTGCCCACTCCCTCCCGGTCACATCGGTTGGGAGCGCCTCTTGCCCGTGGCGTGGTCTGGATTTCCAGACCTGTGGGTCTGGCTTCGGCTGGCTCTGCCTAACTTTTTTCTGACTTGGTTAGACTTCGGTTTGGCTGAGTTAGACGGTGTGGCTGGTGCTGGTACCTTTGGGTACTAGTGCCACATGCTTTGTGGCTCCTGGCTATGGCTGGTAGGCCCCCCTCAGCTACAGGGTACTGAGGGTTGGGGCTCTGTTAGCGTGGCCAAGACTAGTAGCTGCCTGATAGAGCTAGGTATGGGCTATCCTGTGGCTATCGGATACTTGATCAGTCTGAGGGGCTAGGAGGTTGGATTGGCTCAGTGGCATCTGGAGTGTAGGGCTTGGGGGGGACTGATTGGAGGAGAGAGGCATCTGCGAGTACTGGTCAGGCCTGTGTCAAGTTGTACAAGGTCTAATTAAGTGTTTCCAGTCTGGTGTGGGCTGTTGGGCAAAGCTGCTGTGTACTGTAAAGCTACCTGACGGACTGGCTGGCTAATGGCCACCTGTGCAGATAGTAGGTTGTGACCAACTGGTTAAACCTGTTTGGGCGTTGCAAGTGGGGTTTTTGTGAGGTTTGTTTAGTTTCTTTGATTGGGCTGTGGGTTTGGCAGGAGGAGGCATGGCACCATGGGTAGGAGATAGGCGCTACTAACATTCTTGCTCGGTCACTACCTCCACGTATTTGTTATGTTTGTGTTGTTTTGGTTGGAAGATAGGCAGTGGGTACAGGTTCTCCTCACCAGTATGCTCCTCAGAGGCAACTGGCAAAGTGGGTTCATAGGGTTGACAGCCTGACATGTGGGTATGAGAGGTTGATATGTTGGTTTCCTCTTCCCTGCTATTGTATTGCCTGTAGGTTTAGTTTGTATATTTGTTGGTTTTCTACTGTGGTGGAGGTTTCGCGGGATGGTTTTCAGACCGGGTAGCAGTGATTTTGTGTTTGTTAGGCGAGGAAGCTGGTCAGGTTGGTCTTTTACTCAGCTTCAGCTATGCTTAGTACTGGTTGACTTCATACCAAAGGGGATATAAGCTTAGATCGGAGCAGGCGCTGGGTTGTTTGATGGTCTTGTAATTAGTTCTCATGTGGGCATGACTCGGGGATTGCAGGTAAAAGGCTGTAGACTTAGTTAGCTTAGGATTAGTGGTATTCCGGTCAGTGGAATCCCTGTGCTGTTTAGGGCTCGTCGTATGCCAGTGTTGGCGATACAAGTTTAAATAAAATTAGATTGAATTCTAAGTACTTTTTCTACTTATTACTTTAGCGAAGATAAAACACCTTTACGATCTTTATTATTATCACAATCTTTATTGTTACGCCAAAGAAAGCTGTTCACGAAGAAGAGTTAGACAAAGCTTACGATAGGTGTTCCCGACAGAAGACAAAGGTCTTGCACTATCGGCAACGTAGGCAGAGGCCTAGTACTATTATAAAACTAAGGAAAGAAGAAGGAGATGAAGAGAAGTATCATTCCCCATTGCCAAGAACTAACTATTGGAAGAGGAAGTGTTATAGTGACCTAAACACGTTGCAATTACAACTACATTCTCTGATGTAAGCAACGGATGAAACTAGTCATTTCATCAATTACGAAGACAATTAGGGCCAACTGTAACGAGCCCTCCTCCGATGGTTAGTTCTTGGTGATGGGGAACAATACTTCTCTTCTTCTTCAGTTTCTTTCCTTAGTCTTATGATAGCACTAGGCCATTGCCTACATTACCGATAGTACAAGACCTTGGTCTTCTATCGGGAACACCTATTGTAAGCTTTCTCTAACCCTTCTTCACGCAGAGCTTTTCTTACTATAACAATGGTGTTGCAATAAAGATAAAAATTGTAAAGGTGCTTTATATTCGTCAAAGTAATCAGTAAAAAATGTACATAGAATTCAACATAATTTTATTTAAACTCGTACCACCAATACTTGCATACAATGAGCTCAGGGGCCGGGCCCCCAGATTGTCGCATCCCAGATACCACTAACTACAAACTAACTAAACCTTCAACCCTGTACCTAAAACATGCTAGCACCATGCCCTAACACGAATACTAAATACACAGCCATCAAAGGAAAAGAAAAGTTCTCCTCAGCCCAGCCTACCTACCAGCCAAGTTACCCATATAAAATAAAAGAATTCCACTGCCGTCACCTGAATGTGACCTGGTAAAAACCCCCTACACAGTAGAACCCCAACCGAGTGACCCTACTCAATGATCCCGGAACACTCCACCAACCACCCCAGCATCCATCCCCATTCCCAAACAAAAGAAACACCAAATACCCAAGCACATAGACCCGAGGGAAAGCAGACTTACAGGGTAAGAGCTCCTTCACCAAGGGGGTACGAACCATGGTAGAGAATCAGGGAGGCACAATACCGGCAGCGTAGCCCAAAAACCTTAACATAAGCAGCCAGAACGAGATAGACCCCAAGCTGTCGGCAATTGACCGAACATGCCCACGTATTCAACCCCTCTTCCAACTCCTCAGCTTCCTCCGCGGGCAGCGAAACAGCACAGGACTGTGTAGTAGCTGGTTTGCATTAGCAAGCCGGGCAATGTGATGACCCTTCCGAGTCAGGGACAAGCGGCACTGGTGAGGTCAGGTCTTGTTTGACCTGGCTCTTCTTGTTTCTCTTCCTGTTCCCACCCCAAGGTACAGGTCTAATAACAGGAGTGAACGGGCCACCCTTATCACCACCCACCACCACAGGAGGGACATCACCAGAGGCGTTACCTCGACCAGCCACGGGCTCAGCCACAGAGGACTCAGGCACCTACCCCCCCCAAGGGGGTGATACCACCGCAGCTGGTGTTACCACACCAGGATCCACTCCACCCACGTCAGGAGCAAGTGGCTCATCCAGCCCCAATGAATCGGGAACCGGTCTATCCACACTGCTACCTACAATCGCAGTAGCAGGAGGGGCCAGGATAACCGGTGGGGCAATATTCCTCGGAGTGAGCTCCTCCATTGGACGATGAGAACTCTCAGGGCCTAACTCACCTGCCCCAACCGAGACCACTATAGTAACCGAAGGGACCGAGGAGACAGACGAAGAGGGGATAACCAGATGAGCTTAAGCCACCAATATGGTGAGATGATTGTGATTAATAGCATGTTCATTCTTGAGTGCAGCTGACAAGGGAGATATCTCTTTCCCAGCGCGATGAAATCGCTGAGAAAGGAGGGAGATGTGATGCTGAAGGCAAGAGACTTAGGTCTCCAGGGTGAAGGTCTTCTCAATGGCATAAGACAAAACCACCCATGAACGTAGAGCAGACGTGGCGCAGGAGGCAGAGACTCACTTAGCCATTGCGACCAGGAGGAGGCAACTGTAGTGAACAACTGAAATGATAAGTAACAGGAAGAAAGAACTTCCAGCAAACGTAGAAGGAGGTATAATAATGATGTCCCCAAAAAGTAATCGAAGTTAAAGACTTGAAGCCTATCGTGAGATAGAAATAAAGGGCTCTGATTGGATCAACACCAAATCTTCACTACCGACACTGGGTGAAAGAAGGAGGAAAAGTACTTAGAATTCAATCTAATTAAATTTAAACTCGTACCGCCAACACTGGTATACAATGAGCCCCTGCCAGTACAGGGATACCGCGAATCAGTATACCAGTAATCCTAAGCTAACTAAGTCTACGGTCTTGCACCTACCATTCCTGAGTCATACCCATACGAGAACTAATTACAAGACAATTACACAACCCAGCACCCGCCCTAGTCCAAGTCTGTAGCCTCTCTGGTAGGAAGCCAACCAGGACTACACATAGCCGAAGCGGAGCAAAAGACTAACCCAACCAGGTTCCTCATCCAACAAACATAAAATCACTACGACCCGGTGTGAAAACAGTCTCATGAAACCTCAACCACGGTAGAAAACCAATGTACAAGCTAAACCTACAGGCGACACAATGGCAGGGAAGAGGCAACCAACATGTCAACCTCTCATACCTGCATGCCAGGCCATTGACCCTATGAACTCACTTTGCCAGTTGCCTCCGAGGAGTATACCGGTGAGGAGGACCTGTACCTGCTCCCTGTCCCCCAGCCTAAACAACAAACATATGAAATACATAGAGGTAGTAACAGACCAAGAAGGTCAGTGGGGCCTATCTCCTATCCGAGGCACTATGACCCCTTCTACCAAACCTGTAGCCAAACTAAAGAAACCAAACAAACCCCACGAAACCCAGCGCATAAGACCCAAACAAGTCCTACTAGTTAGTCGCAACCCACTATCCACACAAGTGGCCATCAACTAGCTGGTCCATCAGGGAGCTTTATACCACTCAGCAGCTTCGCCCAATAGCCCAAGCCAGGCCGGAAATAATTAATTAGACCCCGCCCAACCTGATCAAGGCCTGACCGGTACTCGCAGGTGCCTCTCCCCCCCCAATCATCCCCCTCCAAGTCCTACAAGCCAGACGCCATAGAGCCCACCCAGCCCTTCTGCCTCTCAGACAGATCAACCATCCTATAGCTACAGGACAGCCCATAGCTAGCCCCATCAAGTAGCCACTAGTCTTGGCCATACCAACAGAGCCCTAATACCCAGTATCTTGCAGCCGAGAGTGACCCACCAGCCATAGCCGGGAGCCACAATAGAGGCAGTAACAATACTCGAAGGCAGCGGCACCATTCACACCATCCAATCTAGTCGCACCGAAGTCCAACCAAGCCGGGAAAGAGTAGCCAGAGCCAGCCAGAGCCAGCCACACAGGTCCAGCAACAAGAACAGACCAAACAAGTGGTAAGAGGCACCCCCAACTGACCTAATATGAAGGGGGATGGTGAGTTAACAGAAGCAGAGAACAAGAAGGTAGGCCCTACTTGCAATGGGTGAAGCCGCCAACCACAATTCATAACCGAACCACTCAAACACACAGACAACATGAGTGTCTGGTAGCCAATTGTCCCACACCACCCCAGGCAGCAATAAACACCACATCAGGGGGTAGGACTTTTCAGGGTCAAAGCCATCCACACTGAGGCAAAGAGGAGATACCTGACTAAATCACCGTAAATGCCGTAAGGACAAGACTTCTAAGAGAACAGTGATAAACAACATCGTAGGATTCTGACCATAGAAATGAAACGTAATGAGCAGGGGCAGGGCAGGTGCTTCCCTGTCACCTGAGAAGTGATGCAGCCTGTACGACGAGTTGAAGACACGGGATAGTCATCAAGCGAACCCATGGGTATTTTATATTGCGAGATCTAAGGACTCCATTAAAACCCAACAAGAATATGAGCTGGCCCAAAGAACGACAGGGGTGATTCCACCAAATACAATGTTCCATCTCTCCCAATCGAACACAACACCTGGGAGTAGATGATAAACAGGAAGCCAAACACATTTTACCGAAAGGGGCTCATAAGCGACCATCATGAATACATCGAAGTGCCAGTATTATGAGATAACCAGCGGGCAACGAAACACTAACAAGTAATCCGCCACACAACACCTAGCAGACCTTAACACCAAGAACCCCAGGAACTACTACACAAACTCACATATCTCTCCCAGAATCCAAGGCATCAAGGCCCACTATGGGTGCGAAAGAAATGCACAGGGCAAAGAGATGGCAAGGATAAGAAAAAGTACTTAGAATTCATTCCAATTTTCATTAAACTCGTACCTCTAACACTGGCATACGCCAAGCCCCATTGCCAGGCCTCCAGATTGTCGCATCCCAGATACCAGTAACTACGCACTAACTAAACCTCCAACTCTGTACCTCTAACATGTCCACACTATGCTCCAACACGAACACTTAATACAAAGCCATCAACAGTAAAGAAAAATCCTCCACAGCCCTGCCTACCTGCCAGTCAAGTTACGTGTACAAAATACAAAAATCCACTACCACCACCTAAATGTGTCCTCGGGATATCCTTCTCTACAGTAGAAACCTGTCCAAGTGCCCCCACGCAATGATCTCGGGATACCCCCCCAACTGCCCCGGCACCCGTCTCCATTCCCAAACAAAAGAAACACCCAATACCCCAGTGTGTAGACCTGAGGGAAAGCCGACTTACAGGGTAAGGGCTCCCTAGCCAAGGGGATATGAACTGTCATAGAGAATCAGGGGGGCACCACCCTGGCAGTGCTGCCCAAAAACTTTGACGGAAGTAGTCAGAACAAGATAGTCCCTAAGCAGCAGGCACTTGACCGAACATGCCCAGGTATTCAGCTCCTCCTCTAACTCCTCAGCTCACTCCGCAGGCAGCGAGCTCGCCGCTGACTCTGTAGTAGCCAGTTTACGGTAGTATACCAGCGAAAGCGATGACCTTTCCGAGTTGCTGACAAGTGGTACAGGTGAAGTCTGGTCTTGTTTGACCCAGCGCTTCATGTTTCTCTTCCTCTTCCTAACCCTAGGTGCAGGTCTAGCAACAGGAGTTAACGGGCCACCCTCATCACTATCCACCGCCACAGAGGAGACGCCACCAGTGTTGCCTCGACCAGCCACGGGCTCAACCACAGAGGACTCAGGCACCTTCTCCACTGAAGGGGTTGATACCACCGCAGCTGGTGCCACCACTCCAGGATCGACCATACCCACATCAGGGGCCAACGCCTCAACCGGACCTGACGAATCAGGAACCGGTCCACCCACACTACCATCTACAACTGAAGCTGAAGGAGGGGATGGGATAATCGGCGGCGCAACATTTCCCAGAGGGAGCTCCACAGCTGGACCCTGAAAATTCTCAGGGTCTAGCCCACCCCCTTCAACCGAGACTACCATAGTAACCGAAGCAACAGACCAGACAGGCGAAGAGGGGATAACCATGGGAACTTCAGCTGCCAGCATCGTGACCAAACCGCGAACTGTATCGTGTTCAGAGGCCAGGGTAGCCAACAAGGTAGATATCTCTTTCTCAGCGGGATGAAATCACCCAGAAAGGAGAGAGATGTGATACTGAAGGAGAGAGATTTCAGCATCTAGGGCGAAGTTCTTCTCGATGGCACAAGACAGTACCACCGACGAACCTAGAGTGGACATGGTGGAGGTGGCGGAGGCTCGCTTAACTATTGTGACTGCAAGCAGGGGACCGTAGTGAACAACCGAAAGATAAGTAGAAGGAAGAAAAGACTTCCAGCAAACATAGGAGGAGGTATAACAACGAAGCTCGCCAAGGGTGTTCAAAGTTAAAGACTTGAAGCCTAGTCTGAGATAGAAATCAAGGACTCTGATTGGATTGACAATGAACCTTCACGTCCGACACGGGGTGAAAGAAGGAGGAAAAGTACTTAGAATTCAATCTAATTTTATTTAAACTCGAACCACTAACACTGGCATACGATGAGCCCCCACCGGCACAGAGATACCGCTAACCAGTATACTACTAATCCTAAGTAAGCTAAGTCTACGGCCCCGCACCTGCCATCCCCGAGTCATACTCGCAGAAGAACTAATTACAAGACCATCAAACAACCCAGTGCCCGCCCCGGTCCAGGTCCGTAGCCCCTCTGGTGAAGCCAACCAGCACTAAGCGTAGCTGAAGCCGAGCAAAAGACTGACCCGGCCAGGTTCCTAGTCCAAAAATCCAAAAATCACTGCCACCCGGCCTAAATACCATCCTGTAATACCTCCACTACAGTAGAAAACAAAACAAAACATACAAACTAAGCCTACAGGCGATACAATGGCCAGGAGGAGGTAACCAACATGTCTACCTCTCGCACCCATATGCCAGGCCGTCGATCCTGTGAACCCACTTTGACAGTTGCCCCTGAGGAGCATACCGGTGAGAAGGACCTGTACCCGCTGCCTGTTCGCCAAACAAAAACACCATAAACAAAGGAAATACATCGAGGTGGTGACAGACCGTAAAGGTCAGTGAGGCCTATCTCCCACCCATGATGCCTTGTCTCCTCCTGCCGTACCCAGACCCAAACCAAGGAAACGAAACAAACCCCACAAAACCCAGCGCGCAAGACCCAAACAAGTCCAACCAGGTAGTCGCAACCCACTATCCGCACAGGTGGCCATCAGCCAACTGGTCCATTGGAGAGCTTTGCAGCACTCAGCAGCTTTGCCCAACAGCCCAAGCCGAACTGAAAGCACTCAATTAAACCTCACTCAGCCTGACGCAGGCCTGACCGGTGCTCATAGGTGCCTCTCCCCCCCCAATCAGCCCCCCCCAAGTCCCACACAGCACACGCCGCAGAGCCCATCCAGCCCCCCCAGTCCCTCAGACTGATCAACTATCAGATAGCCACGGGACTGCTAATACCTAGTTCCATCAAGCAGCCACTGGTCTTGGCCACCCAACAGAGCCCCATCTCCCAGCCTGAAATACCCGAGGGGGGCCCACCAGCCACAGCTGTGAGCCACAAAGCATGCGGCACTAGTACTCAAAGGTACCAGCACCAGCCACACTGTCTAACACAGCCAAACCAAAGTCTAACCAAGTCAGAAAAGAGTTAAGCAGAGCCAGCCGAAGCCAGTCCTACAGGTCCGGAAATCCAGACCACGCCATTGGCAAGAGGCACCCCCAACAGACGTGACTAGGAGGGAGAGGGCAAACGAGCAGAAGCAGACAAACAGAAGGTAGGCTCTACTTACAATGGGTGAAGCCGCCAACTACAATCCACAACCAAACCACCCAAATGCACAGACAGCGTGAGTGTTTGGCAGCCAATCGTCCCACACCACCCCAGGCAGCAATGAAAAACCACACCAGAGGGTAAGTCTTTTCAGGGTCAAAGCAATTCCCATGGAGGCGAGGAGGAGACACCTGACTGAATCACCGTAAATGCCGCAAGGACAAAAACTCCAAGGAAATGGTGATAAACAACATCGTAGGATTCTGACTGTAGAAACAAAAACGTAACAAGGAGGGGCCGGGTGGGTACCGCCCTGTCACCTGAGGAATGATGCGGCCACTACGATGAGTTGAAACCTGGGAAGGTTATCAGTCTAACCTAAGGGCGTTTTGTATCGTAAGAACTAAGGACTCCATTAAAACCCAACAAGAAACATGAGCTGGCCCAGAGAACGTCACAGGTGATCCTCCCAAACACAATGTTCAATCCCCCCAATCAAATGTGAAACCTGTGAGTAGATGATAGACAGGAAGCAGAAGACATTTTGCCGAAAGGGGCTCGTAAGCGACCGTGCTGAATAGTTCGAAGTGCCAGCATTGTGAGATAGCTAGCAGGTAACGAAACAAGAAGCAAACAAGTAATCCGCCACGCAACACCAAGCAGACCTCAACACGAAAGACCCCAGGAACTACTGAGCAAACCCAGATATCTTCCCCAGAATCTGAGGCATCAAGGCCCACTACGGGTGCGAAAGAAACACTCCGGGCAAAGCGATGGCAAGGAAGAAGAAAACTACTTAGAACAAAGTATGAAGAACCTGTCCTCCTCGGCCACATCGGCCTCCTTTTGTAGTGTTCTTCCTGCCTATAGTCATGTGACCCAAAGTGGTCACATGTGCGAAACCAAATCATAACAACCTAATCACCTGACTAAAGTGGTCACAGGCTCAAAACCCGAGACCTCATAGCAACATCATGTGTGAAAACTCATAAACCAATCATAATGTAATAAACAAGTCATATGACTTGATTGAGTCGTATGCGCAAAGCCCATAACCTCATAACATGGTCATGTGCAAAACATATATTATATGTGTAAGGTATACCTGTAAGGCAAACTCACAAGGCACACTTGCCAGGTACACGTCCCATGACTCATAAGTGAGTTATGTGCAAAACATAACAAATCATAACCTATGACTCATAATCTGGAGTCATGTGAAAACCTTTTCTGTTACAAGCCATGTTCGTGACTCAAACTCGCAAGGCAGACTTGCCAGGTGCACATCTGTCACGAACATGGCTTGGCATGGAAAAGGTTTTCACATTACTCATGATTATATGACATAGGTATGTGATTGTTTCACGCATATGACTTATTCGGGTTATATTATTTATTATGTTATAATTGGTTATGTTTCGCACATAATTCAATTATGAGTCATGAGACATGTGTCTGGCAAGTATGCCTTGCGAGTGTGCCTTCAGGTATGCCTTGTGCAAGTGATTTATATCTGGCAATTGACCTCGTTATGAGGTCATTAGTTTCACGCATATGACTCAGTCGAGTCATATGACTTGTTTATTGAGTTATGATTGGTTTATGAGTTTTCACACATGACCTTATGTCACGAACATGGCTTAGTGAGGAAAGGTTTTTCACGTGACACATCGTTATAAGTTACAGGTATGTTATTGTTTCGCGTATATGACCTATTCGGGTTATATGATTTGTTATGTGTGGGATTTGTGATGCTTTCGCACATGGCTCAAGTATGAGTCATGGGATATGCGCCTGACGAGTACGCCTTGCGAGTGTGCCTTACAGGTAGGCCTTGCGCATATGATTTATGTTTTGCACATGACCTCGTTATGAGGTCATGGGTTTTATGCATATGACTCAGTCAAGTCATATGACTTGTTTATTGCATTATGATTGGTTTATGAGTTTCGCACATGACCTCACTATGAGGTCATGGGTTTTGAGCATGTGATCACTTTGGTCATATGACTAGTTTGTTATGATTTGGTTTCGCACATGTGACCACTTTAGGTCACATGACTAAAGGCGGGAAGAACACTATATAAGGAGGCCGATGCGGCCGAGGAAGATAGGTTCTTCATGCTTTGTTCTAAGTACTTTTCCTACTTATTACTTTAACGAATATAAAACACCTTTACGATCTTTATCCTTATTGCAACATTATCGTTACGCCAAGGAAGGCACTTTACGAAGAAGAGTTAGAGAAAGCTTATGATAGGCATTCCCAGTAGAAGACAAGAGTCTTGTACTATCGGTAATGTAGGCAGGGGCCTGGAGTTATCATAGGACAAAGGAAGAAGAAGACAGGAAGAGAAGTATCGTTCCCGTCGCCAAGGACTAACTACCCAGAGAGGGATCGTTACATTAAAAAGTGTCACCTAGTGCGACGCCAAACGATAAAAGACGGCATCCGTCAACCCAGACAGGGAAGGAGATATTGACATCGACGATCAAAATCTGAATCTAGGAGGATTCAGCGATGCCCTAGATCACGTCTCAGCAGAACCCTGGAGAGCAGCAAGCCCAGTAACCCCAGAGAAAGGATCACCAGTCGATAGCTCTCCTGCTGGAACTCCACGACCCAAGAGAATGTCGGAATCCGGAGTACCTGGGCCACCGGCCCCAGCCGCTCCGGCACCAGGAACCAGCATACTTGGAATGACTGAAAATCACTTTCAGGCATTTCTGGCAGCCACGCGAAATACAGGGTAAGGAAATGTCCAACGACCAAAAGCAAAGGAGCCCGACACATACAAAGGAGCCGAAGATAAGCTACGAATATTCTTAGCGCAATGCGAGGGATATTTTGCCGTTAAGGGATACAGAGATCACCATGATGAAATTAAGATTCGATATGTGGAATCTCTACTCAGAGGACTCGCGGGACAATGGATCATGCCCTTCTAAGATGGAAGGAAGCAGAGGGAATGGGTCACATATGAAGAGTTCAAGGCAACACTCTTTGAACAATTTGGAGATCCCAACGTCAAAGAAACAGCAAGATGAAAGCTAGAAAAACTCTAGCAAGGAAAACAAACATTCTCAGCATATTGGAACGAATGTCAACTGTTGGAATACGGGGCCGAGTTTGATGATGCGACTCTCTTCATCATCCTCGTGAGAAATTGCAGTGAGAGACTCTGAGAGGCATGGGGAATCTCTGACCTGCGCTATACAACAGCCGAACGATTTGCAAGATGGGCAATCAACAAAAAAAGCAAATTAAACATGGTTCGGAGTAACTCGGAAAATACTATAGTACATAGAGTGGTCCAATCATCCAGGAATGTGGATGGGACCTTCAAACAGCAAGCACCTGGAGGAGAACGTCGAGCATTACCACTAGGCGAACCATTGGAATTAGACAAGTCAAGAGCAGGGCCTGCTCTGAATCTGTCTAAGGAAGAATGCGCCAGAAGGAGGAATGCGAAACTATGCCTAAGGTGTGGAAAAGCAGGGCATCGGATACGAGAATGCAGAAGCTGGTCGGACAACGGATACCAGGGAAACAGAGCTGCGGGAAATGATCGTTTCCAAAATCAGAAAAGAAGCAACATCCGCGAAATGATAGCAGAGGATTCACCAGAGGAAAACGACGAGTGTTCCCAGTAAACGGTTGTCTGTGAGACCCAAGATGTGGACCTGGAAAATCCAGCAAATTAGTGAACTACTATATGGCACTACACACACAAAGAGGAGAAGAGGATGGAGATCATGTGATGATCAAAACAAAGATATGCAACAGAAAAAGCGAAGAAACAACAATATATGCAATGCGCGACTCAGGGGCCACTGAAGACTTCATCGACAAAGAAATATGCGACAAATACGGCCTCCACACCAAATAAGTGAAGAAAGCAAGACAAGTCTACTTAGTGGATGGAAAACCAAGCGCTATGGGTCCTATAACCCATACGGCAACAGTACCCATGGACATTGACAGCTATAGGGAAACGGCAACCTTTCAAGTGGCAGATCTGAAGAACCATGAGATAGTCTTAGGGATGCTATGGTTACGGAAGCATAATCCGACAATTGATTGGAACAAGAACAAGATGACCTTTACAAGCGAACTATGTGCGACAAAATGTCTCAACAGTTCACCTGTGGTCTACTCGATCCCGATACGAGAAGCAGAGGAAGACACTTTGCATGCAAAGTTTGCCGAGATGCGGTAACGCAAGAGAGTCTGGATACAAAGACTGGACCAAGAGGCAAAAGTGCCTACCAAGGGTTCCAAAGGGGCAGCAGGACACGACCTATATACCAACGAAGGAATCAAGATACCTGCCAACGGGCAGGCAACGATAGAGACGGGAATAGCCATTGGACTCCCAGAAGGCACCTATGGACGAATAGCACCCCGCAGTGGTCTATCAGTCAAACACCGACTCAGGACCATGACAGGGGTGATCGACGTCGACTATACCAGTGAAATCAAAGTGGTCCTGGCCAACCTGGCTCAAGAGGACTACCAAGTCCAGAAAGGCTATCAAATCGCAAAGTTGATAATCGAAAAAATCAACCAAGAGGATCAGCATGAAGTAGATCAACTGGAAGAAACCATAAGAGGAAACAAGGGATTTGGAAGTACGGACCAAAACCAGCTCGATACAACAAAAAGAATTGAGATCAAAGAGATCACAGCACAAGCCTTTGGACGATATTATGAAAGAGGAGATACAACAGGAATTCTCAAATGGACATATCGAAGACGAAAAAGCGGCTCTAGCAAAAATCAACATCAGCACAGAGCTAGCAATCCAGGACAAGAAATACCAAAGCAAAAAAAGGTGGAAAGAATTGGTTCTAAAAGAATATCACCAATTCACAAATCTATTCCAAGAAGAGGAAGCTACGGAGCTACCACCTCGAAGACCAGGAATCGACCACGAAATTCAGCGGGACAAAGACGCAAAAACGGGAAAGACAAGAGAGATTCCCTATAAGAAGTTATACCCCCAAGGGGAAGCAGAGTGCGAAGAACTTAGGAAATATATCGAGCAAAACCTAAAGAGAGGATGGATCCCAGATTCTTTCGGGTCAGGAGGATTCCCAATACTATTTGTCAAAAAGAAAGACAGAAAAATGAGACTCTGCGTGGACTACAGAGCCCTCAATTCGGTTACCAAGAAAGACCGATATCCACTACCATTGATTGGGGAAGCACTGGACAGACTACGATCAGCAAAATACTTCACCAAATTCGACATCAAAGACGCATACCGCAATATACGCATCAAGGTAGGAGACGAATGGAAGACTACATTCGCCTCAAGATACGGAATGTTCGAATACTTGGTTATGCCCTTCGGGCTAACCAATGCACCGGCTTCATTCCAGAGATGGATCAACAAGGTCCTTACTAAGTACCTTGATATATGTTGCATCGTATACTTGGACGATGTACTCATATACTCGGAAAACATACAACACCAAAAAGATATCAGCAATATCATGGTGGCAATACAAGGATCAGAAATGAAGATCAAACCAACAAAATGCGAATTCCATAAGGAAGAAACAGAATACCTGGGATTTATCATCAATCGAAGTGGGGTCAAGGTCGATCCTGTTAAAACAGCAGCCATACGGGATTGGGCCAAACCAAACAACAAGACAGATGTTCAATGCTTTATGGGATTCTGCAACTTTTATCGAAGGTTCATAGAGGGGTTTAGCAGGCTTGCAAAACCACTCTATAACCTAACGAAAAAAGACAAGAAATGGGAATGGGGAGAAACAGAACAAAAAGCATATGATGCAGTACGAACGCATCTAACATCGGCACCCATATTGGTCCATTTCAACCCAAACCGAAGGACAATGATCGAGACCGACGCCTCAAAATATGTATGCTCAGGCATACTATCACAACAATGCGACGATGGAAAATAGAGGCCAGCGTCCTATCAATCCAAGACAATGACCCCCGCAGAGTGCAACTACGATGTTGCAAACAAAGAACTATTAGCAATAGTTCAAGCATTAAAAGAATGGAGAAGATACGTTTCGAACAACGACCATCCAGTCCGAGTTCTAACCGACCACAAGAACTTGGTGCCATTCATGACTACGAAAGAACTGAACGATCGCCAGATAAGATGGATGGAACACCTCAGCAAATACAACTTCAAAATCGAATACCGACCAGGTAAAGAAAGTGGAAAGCCAGATGCTCTCACAAGGATTGCAAGCGACAAACCACAAACGAAAGAAGACGAAAGAATCAGACAAAAAACACGAACCTTATTACCAAAAACCTACTTCAAGGCAATGGAGGTTATCCAATTCACATCAAAGGAGGAAAGAGGAATTGAGAACGCAAACAAGAAAGACAAAACAATCCAGGCAATAAGAGAAGCCTTGGAGGAAGGAAAAAAGGAGATGAAAGGAAATGCACTGGGGTTATGCCAATGGAAGGACAGAAATATGTGGTACGATGGAAAACAATGGATCCCGGAAGAAGAGGAGATAAGGACAGACATCATATGACAACACCATGATATCTGAACGGGAGGACACGGAGGAACGGCTAAAACTATAGAATTCATCACAAGGTCATTCTATTGGCCAGAACTGCGCGAAGATGTCAAACGATATGTCAAAAACTGCGACGTATGCCAAAGAACGAAAATAGCTAAACATGCACTATATGGATTACTAAAATCAAACGAAATTCCCGAACAACTATGGGAAACAATTACTATGGATTTCATCACGGACCTACCAACATCAGAAAATTGCGATAGCATCCTGGTCATGGTGGATCGTCTGACCAAAATGACCCATTTCATTCCGGTTAGAAAAGATATCAACACGAGGGATTTTATACAAACCTTCTTTAGACAGGTCTTCTGACTTCATGGCCTACCCAAGAATATCATCACCGATCAAGGAACACTATTCACATCGGGACTATGTAAAAAGGTAACTAGAGAAATGGGAATACAACACAGAATGAGGACAGCGTTCCATCCACAAACGGATGTACAAACGGAACGGATAAATGCGATACTCGAACAATATTTCAGGGCTTACGTCAATTATCAACAAGATGATTGGTACAAGCTGTTATCAATGGCCGAATTTGCATACAATAATGAAAAGCAAGAAACGATCGGCACAACACCATTCTTCGCAAATTACGGACAACATCCACAAAGTCAAACCACATATCATACGATTAATGATGTGATACTGGAGAAAACGGATATGGGAAAACTACACGAAATCTTACAATACGAAATGAGTAAAGCACAACAACAGCAAAAATAACAATACGATAAGCACCGAAGACCAGATCCAAACATACAACCGGGAGATATGGAATGGCTAATACCACGCAATATCCATACGACACGACCATCAAAGAAATTGGACTACAAGAAAATTGGACCCTTCAGGATATTGGAAAAAGTGGGCAGTCGAGCTTATAAACTCGACCTTCCCTCCTCAATGCAAATACACAATACATTCCACATCTCACTCCACGAATTACACAACGACAATAAGTTTCCTCCACAAAGACTTATTCCTGCCCCTCCGATCGAACTTGACAGAGAACGCGAATACGAGCTCGACGAAATAGTCGATTCCCGCTTCTTCCACGGTCACCTCCAATACCGAGCCAAGTGGACAGGATATTCTCCTGAACACGATAAAACTTGGTACTTTGCACACAACTTCGAAAACTCACAAGATGCCATCTCAACCTTCCACCAATGATACCCAGGCAAGCACGACCTAGGTAATGATCACGTTCAACCAAGACAAAGGCGAGGGAAAGGCTCCCGTGCCATTGCAACCACACAAGGGCTAGGGCGATAGCCACCACCAAAACACACCCACCAGCCCCGAATACTCATTCATGGGGCCAACCGATGAGGAACTTAAGGAAAGGAAACAACAAGCACAGCATAACACTATGTCATGGACGGTATGCTACGATGACGGTTGCCAAACACACTTTGGTGACAAAGAAGGCTCGGGATGGTTCCCGAGGGAATGTCGAAAGCGTGGCCCACCCCCGGACCACGTTCTAAAGTATTGGCAACAATGCTTCAGAAATGGGTGCAGAATGCACAGGGCACAGAAAATATCTGCGGGATTCTACCCGCAGAAAAATGGAAGCAGGAAAGAGTTGGAAGGAGAAGATGCCAGAAAGGCATAGGCTACGAGGACGCAGTCCAGGGAGGGAGCGGCCCAAAACTCCTCCGCAGACATGAAACTGGATGTTAGGAGCCTACACAGGCAGATCCGGGGACTCCAAGAACAACTGAGCCAAGCCGAGGCCACAATTTCGGCAAATAGCAAAACGATCGCGGAGCTTAGACAGCTGAACGACAATCAGCGGCACACGATTGAGATAGCGAAACTGACTCTGGAATCGGTAAGGGTCAGATGGAGGACGGCAGATGAAAAGTTCCACAATCTGAGAAGGACCATGCGCTCGGCAGGACGGGAACTATTAAAGCTGGGAGAAAAAGCCTGATGGGACTCAGGCTTAGGAGGAGGGGAGCTAATGTTACGAATATGGCTTAGCGAGGAAAGGGTTTTCACGTGACGCATAGTTATGAGTTACAGGTATGTTATTGTTTCGTGCAAATGACCTATTCGGGTTATATGATTTTTTATGTGTGGAATTTGTGATGCTTTCGCACATGGCTCAAGTATGAGTCATGGGACATGAGCCTGACGAGTACGCCTTGCGAGTGTGCCCTACAGGTAAGCCTTGCACATATGATTTATGTTTCGCACATGACCTCGTTATGAGGTCATGGGTTTCGTGCATATGACTCAGTCGAGTCATATGACTTGTTTATTGCATAATGATTGGTTTATGAGTTTCGCACATGACCTCACTATGAGGTCATGGGTTTTGAGCATGTGATCACTTTAGTCATATGACTAGTTTGTTATGATTTGGTTTCGCACATGTGACCACTTTAGGTCACATGACTGAAGGCAGGAAGAACACTATATAAGGAGGCCGATGCGGCCGAGGAAGATAGGTTCTTCATGCTTTGTTCTAAGTACTTTTCCTACTTATTACTTTAACGAATATAAAACACCTTTACGATCTTTATCCTTATTGCAACATTATCGTTACACCAAGGAAGGCGCTTTACAAAGAAGAGTTAGAGAAAGCTTACGATAGGCGTTCCCGGTAAAAGACAAGGGTCTTGTACAATCGGTAACGTAGGCAGGGGCCTAGAGCTTTCGTAGGACAAATGAAGAAGAAGACAGGAAGAGAAGTATCATTCCCCGTCGCCAAGCACTAACTACCCAGAGAGGGATCATTACACCTTGCTATGAGGTCATGGGTTTTGAGCATGTGAGCACTTTGGTCACATGACTAGATTGTTATGATTTGGTTTCGCACATAGGACCACTTTGGGTCACATGACTACGGGCGGGAAGAACACTATATAAGGAGGCCAATACAGCCGAGGAGGATAGGTTCTTCATGCTTTATTCTAAGTACTTTTCCGCATCCTTTCAATTCACTTCGTCCCAAGTGTTTCTTTCACACACATAATGTGCCCTAATGCCTTGGATTCTGTAGGGGATATCTGAGTTTGCTCTCTAGTTCTTGGGGTTCTTGGTGTTCAGGTCTGTTAGGCGTTGCGTGGCGGACTACTTGTTTGCTTCATGTTTCGTTGCCTGATAGTTTCTCACGATACTGTCACTTCGAACTCTTCATCACGGTCGCTTACGAGCCTTTTTCTGTAAAATGTCTCAGCTTTCTGTCTATCGTCTACTCGCAGGTTTCGCGTTTGATTTGGAGGGATAGAATATTGTATTTAGAGGGATCACTGTATCATTCATTGGGCCAGCTCATGATTGTTGGATTTTATTGGAGTCCTTAGTTCTCACAATACAAAACGCCCTTGGGTTAGACTGATGACCTTACCAAGTTCAACTCATCATACTGGCCACATCATTTCTCAGGTGGCAGGGCAGTGCCAGCCCAGCTCCTCCTTGTTACATTATGTTTCTACGGTCAGAATCCTACAATATTGTTTATTACTGTTCTCTTGGAGCTTTCGCCCTTGCGGTATTTACTGTGATTCAGTCAGGTGTCTCCTTCTTGCTTCGGTGGGGATAGCTTTGACCCTGAAAACTCTGACTCCCTGGTGTAGTTATTGTTACTAGCTGGGGTGGTGTGGGATGATTGGCTGCCAGGCACTCACGTTATTTGTGTGTTTAGGTGATTCAGTTGTAAATTGTGGTTGGCAGCTTCACACATTGCAAGTGGAGCCTACCTTCTGTTTGTCTGCTTCTGTTCATTCGCCCTCCCCCTTCATGTCATGTCCATTGGGGGTGCCTCTTACCTGTTGTTCAGTCTGTGCTTGTTGCTGGACCGGTGAGGCCGGCTGCGGCTGGCTCTGCCTACTCTTTTCCGGTTTGGTTGGATTGCAGTTTGGCTAAGTTGGATGGTGTGGCTGGTACTGGTGCCTTCGAGTATTGGTGCTGCCTCCTTTGTGGCTCATGGCTGTTTGCTGGTAGGTCCCCCTCAGCTGCAAGGTGCTGGGGGTTAGAGCTCTGTTGGTATGGCCAAGACCAATGGCTACCTGATGGGGCTAGGTATGGGCTATCCAGTGGCTATCAGATGGTTGATCTGTCTGAGGGGCAGGGGGGCTGGATGAGCTCTGTGGCATCTGGCGTGTGGGGCTTAGGGGAGGCTGATTGGGGAGGGAGAGGTATTAGCAAGCACTGGTCGGGCCTGCATCAGGTTGGGCGAGGTCTAATTAAGTGTTTCCAGTCCGGCTTGGGCTATTGGGTGAAACTGCTGAGTGCTGTAAAGCTCCCCGACAGACCGGCTAGCTGATGGCCACCTGTACGGATTGTGAGTTATGACCATCTAGTTGGACTTGTTTGGGTCTTGTACGTTAGATTTTGTGGGGTTTCTTTGGTTTCTTTGGTTTGGCTACAGGTTGGATAGGAGGAGGCATGGCACCACGGGTGGGAGATAGCCCCTAATGACCTTCTCGGTCTGTCACCACTTTTATGTATTTCTCATATTTGTGATTGTTTTGTTTGGAGGACAGGTAGCTGGTACAGGTCCTCCTCACCAGTATGCTCTGCGGAGGCAACCAGTAAAGTGGGTTCATAGAGTCAACGGCCAGGCATGTGGGTGCGAGAGGTTGACATGTTGGTTGCCTCCTCTATGCCATTGTATCGCCAGTATTTTTAGTTTGTTTGTTTATTGGTTTTTTACTGTAGTGGAGGTGTTGCGGGACGGTTTTCAGACCGAATAGTAGTGATTTTATATTTGTTGGACAAGGAACCTGGTCGGGTCGGTCTTTTGCTCGGCTTCGGCTATGCTTAGTGCTGGTTGGCTTCATACCAGAAGGGCTACAGACTTGGACCGGGGTGAGCGCTGGGTTGTTTGATGGTCTTGTAATTAGTTCTCGTGCAGGTATGACTCGGGGATGGTAGGTGCGGGACTGTAGACTTAGTTTGCTTAGGATTAGTTGTATACTAGTTAGTGGTATCCCTGTGCCAGTGGGGGCTTATCATTTGCCAGTGTTGGCGGTACGAGTTTAAATAAAATTAGATTGCATTCTAAGTACTTTTCCTACTTATTACTTTAACGAATATAAAACTCCTTCGCGAACTTTATCTTTATTGCAACGTTATTGTTACACCAAGAAAAGCTCTTCACCAAGAAGAGTTAGAGAAAGCTTACGATTTGTGTTCCCGATAGAAGATAAAGGTCTTGTACTATTAGTAACATTGGCAGAGGCCTGGTGCTATTGTAAGACTAAGAAAAGAAACAAAAGAAGATGTAATGTGTTCGCAAGGTGCTAATCACTTTATCGGTAAAGATACGATAGTTGGCAGGTGGCCTGCTCTTCCAGAGAGGAGGCGAGAGCTGAGAACTAAATGAGGCTTCGAGGGTGTACTGAGGAACAAAGAAGTAACCGTTCAACCAAGTATATTGAAATACTGTCTGTCGAAGTCTGCCTTTTCTATCATAGAAACAGGCGGTCTTTAAATACACAAATCTGTTCATGTCTAGCATGAACGAAACTAATCAAAGGTATCAATTGATACTCTTTGGTAAAACTCCTTAAGTATCAAAGCGATACTTAAAACAAAACATAAAACAAAACCAAGTATCAAACGATACTTAAAACAAACCAAGTATCAAAGCGATACTTAAAACAAAACATAAAACAAAACCAAGTATTAAACGATACTTAAAGCAAACCAAGTATCAAAGCGATACTTAAAACAAAACATAAAACAAAACCAAGTATCAAACGATACTTAAAACAAACCAAGTATCAAAGCGATACTTAAAACAAAACATAAAACAAAACCAATAACCAAGTACCCGTACCGGTTACATTCCCCAAAACATAACAACTGTTTAAACAAACAAAACTTAAAACTCAACAAAAGCGGAGTCTGAGAAACTAAAGGCTTCAGTTTCCGCTAAAAACTCTTCATCATAAGTGTCACACCAGGGACAAGAGGAAACTCTAAGGAAACACTTAGACTCGAAGAAATCTAAATCACAGTAGTCACGAATACCAGATTCGTGCTGTACATCAACCCAAGCATGATCGCAATCAGGACAGTAGTCAATCTAGAGGATTTCAAAGTAGTCTTCAAGTTGGATAACATCCCGGTTCAACAACAGTCCAACAATCTGTTGTCGCTGCCTCACATTGAGCTCCACATAGTTTGACATCGTTATGGTATTCGGATGGTGATTGGTGACTAGATAAAGTTGTCGAGTGCCTGCTCCATAGCTTGATTCTCCTCATCGCTACTCTCGAATTCCGATTCAAAGTATGGTGCCCAAAATCCATCTCTAGTTTCGAGTTCTGCATGCCATCGCTCAGTTTCTGGCATCGTGGGTGTCCAGCACATAGTGATGTAGTTGATTGTTGGGGGAAGGGATCCATTCGGCATATTGTCTTTCCACCATTCATTCACCATATCCATAGCGTGTTCTAGTCCTTCCAGTGATTCCCAACTGTTTTCGCTCGTTGGATATCCTTTCCATTTGACTAAGAATTGATCATTTCCATGCCAAAGGCAGTGGTCTCAGATTTCTTCAACTTCCCATTCATCTTTCTTCTCAATGATGATAGGTTCGGGTTGAGAGTGGGTTCTTCCAGGGAACTTAGAATCGTCATTTGGGTGGAATCGTTTGACAGCAGAGGCGTGGAATACTGCAGTATTGCGGCGGTACATGCGTCCATCCATGTGGACAGTGTAGTTCTCTGTATGTTCATCATAGGATAAGACCTTAAAAGGTCCTCGCCATCAGGGTTGCAGTTTCTTGCTACGTCCAACATTGGTGATGAACATGTTTCCATGTACCATGAGCATATCACCTGGTGGAATAGGGACATGTTTGCGTCGTCGTTTCTGAGCAGTAGTGGTGCTTCGGAATCGGGCAGCCTTAACAGCTTGGAAAGCATCATTCCGAATTGCTTGATGGCGGTTTAAGTGGTCATCAGAGGCAGGGACTGAGGAGTTCTTGAATAGAGTTGTAGGTAGGAGAGGGTATTGGCGGCCAACAAACTGCCTTGTATGGCGACATCCCCAAGGTAGCTGAAAATCCGGCATTGATATATGAAGCGAGTTCGACAAGGGCTGGTTCCCAGTTGGTTTGTCGTTCATTGATCATGTTTCTAATTCCGGTCTTAACCTCCTGGACTTTTCGTTCTGCCTGGCCATTAGTCTCATGGTGTCCTGGGGCAGCCATAATGTGGTTTATTCCGAGGGAGGTCAAGGTTTGCTTCTAGAATCTGGCGGTAAAGTGGGGATCAGCATCACTGACAATAGATAAGGGGTACCCGTGGGGGGTAAACAAGTATCGTTGGAGGTTATTCCAGGTGTCTTTGGAGGAATCGGTAACCTTCATTGGTATTAACCAGGTGTATCCGGAAAATCGATTCACAGCTACCAGGATGGTGTCATATCCGGCGGACTTGTTGAATGGTCCTGCGAAATCGATGGCATAGGATTCAAATATTTCACATGGTAGTTGGAGGGTCTGAGCTTTCCCTTCAGGAAGTTGTGTTCACTCCATGTTTGCCTGGCAGAGTTCACATTGTTTGACAAAATCGCGGAAATCCTTGCGCATCTCAGGCCAGTAAACATATTCTGAAGCATATTGAAGGTTGCGGTCCACACTGTGGTGTCCTTTGTTGTGAATCTCGGATATGACATATTCTCTAATAGTCATTCCATTGAACATATGGCCCTTTGATATATATAGGCAACGTTCACCATAACGGGTGCTGGTATAGACCATTCCGTTTGATATGTTGTAGGGAGCAAGATCTCCATGCCTGGAGCTATCCATGGCTTTGAAGTAAATTGGGTCATGGCAATATCCTGCTATCATTTGGCTTCGGAAAGAGGAGGTTAATTCTTCTGTGGTTGATCTAACATCTCGTTCATCCTCGATTAGGGATCCTCTTGTTGGTTCGATAGGGGCTTCCTCTTCCTCAAAGGTTTCGTAGAGTTGACGCCGATGCTCGGGAATAGTAGGGGGTATGACCGAGACAATGGTCTCATTGTTGTATACTCGTAAGGGTCCACCATAAAGTGGTCGTGAATCGATTATGGGAGGAGAGGATGGCGGGGCTGACTGTGGGGGGTGTAAATGGGATATTGCATCCACGTAGGCTGCTGCTTGTTCGAGTTCTTCAAGACCTTGGTATCGTGTTGGAGCAGGGTTAAGGATATGAGGAGGTTGGGTTGACTCATTTTCATCGATCATCTCTCCTTCTCCTTCTGTGGTGTCGAAGCTGGTGTCTTTGGAATCATCAACAGGCATATAGTACGGTCGCTGGTATCTGTTTCCGAACTTAATCTCCGTCTGGTGAAAAGGGCAGGTGTCGTGGTAACAGTGGGACCAGTGGAGTCTGCTTTGTTCAAGTTCGTGAGGAGGTGTGCTGCGGAGCATGCAATTGTCTTTCCATTCTTCATTAATGTCCTTTCCTCGTTCGGTTCCGGCAGCACTGTACATGGTGTAAGAGAAAGGATTGGAGGGAGCGGCAGAGCTAGTGGTAGCTATTGATGGTTCTTGTTCATAGGAGGTGTCGTTAGGGCTGTCCTCGCTTTGTCTTGTGTGGTCGTGAACGAGAGGGGGGTCTGCGATGTCTTGATTCTCATCTAGGCGGAAGAGAGCATCAGCTAAATAGTTCGTTCTTCCAGGGGTATAGATGATTTTTGCATCGTATTTGCTAATCTCACCTATCCATCTTGTTCTTCTTCTTCCAGATATTCTTTCTGTTTTAAGATTAGTGAGAGGTTGGTAGTCGGTGACAATAGTGAAGGCATTGCCCATCAGGATGTGGTTGAAAGCGGCGAGAGCATCAATCACAGCAAGGGCTTCCTTGTCTGTTGTTCCATAGTTCATCTGTGAGTTAGTGAACTTCCTGCTGTGTAATGCCGCCGGCCTTGCCGTTTCATGGGAGGCCCCTTGCCCAACCCATGCTCCAACTCCAACATCTGATGCATCAGTAATCAGCCATATCGGTTCTGGTTTACTATAGTCGATAGGTTGAATAACGTTGGCGTTTTTAATCAATTCCTTGATGTTGGTAAAGGCTTGGTCATGAGTGTGGGTCCAGACAAATTCTGCATTGATGGTGAGGTCTGTGAGCGGCGCTGTCACAGTGGCATGGTGTGGGAGGAACTGGGAAATATAGTTGACTAGTCCTAGGAATCGCCTGAGTTCCTTTTGATTCCGGGGTGTTGACCATTCCGTTAAACATGCTATTTTTCCAGGGGCTGCGTGTATTCCTTCATCATCTATAACATGTCCTAGGATATCAAGTTTATCGGCAAACAGAATTGATTTGTTTCTGCTAGCGTAGAATTTAGCTTCCCTTAGTTTGGTACAAACCAATCCTATATGGTAGGCATGTTCTATTTCGGTGTTCGAGAAGATGAGAATATCATCAATGTAGACCCAAACAAAATAGTGGAGGTATTCGCTTAGGAGGTTTTCCATAATTCGCATAAAGGTGGTGGGCGCATTCATATCACCTTGTAACATAACTCGGCTAATGAAACTTCCGAAGGGTGTTTTGAAACTGTTGTAGCGTTCGCTTTCTGGGTCTAACCTTGTTTGGAAGTAGGCATCGCTTAGGTCAATCTTACTTCGGAATCTTGCCCGTCCAACTGCATTTAGAATCTGGGTTTGGTTTGGGATAGCGGAGCTGTCCATAACTGTGTTTTCATTCCGTAGCTTAAGGTCAACCAAGGGGTGGATTCTTTTGCCATCTGCTTTGGGTTGAACAAACATAGAAGCGGCACCTGGGGCTTCTGCTCGGTAGATGACTCCTCTTCTTTGTTGTTGGTTGATCCAATTACAAAGTCGACTTTTGTATGCGTCAGGAATAGAGTAGGTGGGTTAGTTCTTGAGATTAGAGGGGTTTCGGAGGCGGATGTGGTGATTCACCTCTCTCATAGGCGGAGGTTCTTCGGGTATTTGATCAGGGAAAACATCAGAGTACTCATCCAATAGTCTTAGTGCATTTGCTTCACAGACTGCGGCTCGGTACTCTCCGCTTATTGGCTTGCATGAGACTCTAACCTTCTGTTCTGGGAAATCGATAGTTGATTCCCCACACCTGATTATAGCTTTGTGGCGATTCAGGAATGGCATGCCTATTAGGGCATCGTATTTGGCTAAATTTCCAACCAGCATTTCCTGAGGGGGTAGGACTGCAGAACCAAGTCGTATGATCGCACTGCAGGTTTTATGGCTTGTGGATTGTGATCCTTTTACTGCCATATTGACTGGTATGGGTTGGTTAAGGTCTCGAGTGGGGAGTCCATGGACAGAGACAAAGGCATTACTGATCATATCTCTTCCGATTGCGCCAGTGTCGAATAGGACTCAAGCCCTTTTTCCATTAATCAGGATAGTACCTTCTAGAGCGGTGTGTGCTTTGAATGTAGCCGGAGGTTGAACACTGTTGCATTCCACATCAATATATCCAATATGGATCTCTTCATATTCACTGGATTGGGTGTTATCGCTTTCAACATTGTTGGCCGACGCCTCTTGCTTAATTGCCTTTCCTTTTCCTTTCTTCGTAGGACAGTTCTTTGCCATGTGTCCTTTTTTTCCACATTCAAAACACTCTCCTTTTTGCAGTCTCGATTCTTTGGAGGATTTTGTTTTCTTCTTGAAAACCCATGGGGTATCGTCTTCAGAGTTGCTGGAGGCATTGTGTCGTGGCTGGCTGTTCCTACTAGAGGATGTTTGTGTTTTGTAGGCCTTGGTCTCATGGAGAATAGCGTCCTTTCGTTCTGCTCTTGCAATTATCACTGCAATATCATTGCCATCTTCCTCGAGTGGTTCTACTTCTCGCCGGAGGGTAGGGTGCATGGTGTCGTAGAATTGTCGCTTCAGGATGTATTTGGAGATACTTCCTCTCTCCATCCGGTCCTTATACATCATTAGGTCCGTAGCCACATTGGTGATTCACTTGACATGCGTTCCGTTAACTTGCTGGAGCTGGTTGAATTTGTTGTATAGGAGGTCGTTGGTTATAGAGGATTGGAATCGTCCTTTCAAGTAATCGAGAACTATAGATCCTCTTAATCTTACATTTCCGCCGAAATCCTTATAGCATAGGTGGTATGCGTCGGTTGCCTTTCCTTCGCAGAATGATCCAATGATAAGTCCGGTTGTAGGATCTTCCACATCTTTTCCTTGTAAGAGTAGGAAGCGTGAGAGTTCTGTTGCCCATCGTTCAAAGGCTTCAGGTTTGAGGTCTTTTCCTTCTCCTGTGAACTTCGCTGGGAGGTGGAGTTTAAACTTAGGGAGTTCAAATGCTGTGGGTACCTCCTCTTCTTCAGGCCTTGCCCGAGATTTCCCTCCTCCAGAAGGCCCTCCTCCTGTGCTAGCCATATCTGAGTCGCTACTGGATTCGGGGTCGTTTGGAGGTTCAAAGGAAGGCTTCTTTGCTGGAGTAGAAGGGAATTCTCCTGGAGCTTGTGTATCCTCCGTGTTTGCAGAATCGCCTGGCTCTTTAGCAGAGCACCAGGGTTGCTTCTTTCTTGTAAGGTCTTGCCGTGGGATTTGCTTTCCACTCCTGGTCGTCAAGGACTCTATTTTGGGTTTGAGATGAAGCCGAATGTGCTGTGATTCTGCCGCTTCTCTCCGCTAGCATTCTGAGGTGGATATCGATTGATCAGGCCTAAATCCGGGGACAGGTTCTTAACCACTTGCTGAGGTTAAAAAAATGTAACGTGTTCGCAAGGTGCTAATCACGTTATCGGTAAAGATACAATAGTTGGCAGGTGGCCTGCTCTTCCAGAGAGGAGGCGAGAGCTGAGAACTAAAGGAGGCTTCGAGGGTGTACTGAGGAACAAAGAAGTAACCGTTCAACCAAGTATATTGAAATACTGTCTGTCGAAGTCTGCCTTTTCTATCATAGAAACAGGCGGTCTTTAAATACACAAATCTGTTCATGTCTAGCATGAACGAAACTAATCAAAGGTATCAATTGATACTCTTTGGTAAAACTCCTTAAGTATCAAAGCGATACTTAAAACAAAACATAAAACAAAACCAATAACCAAGTACCCGTACCGGTTACAGAAGAGGAGAAGTATTGTTTCCCTTTGCCAACAACTAACTATCCAAGGAGGAATCATTACAACGTCCCATGACTCATAATCGAGTCATGTGTAAAACATAACAAATCATAACCTACGACTCATAATCATGAGTCATGTGAAAACCTTTTCCGTGCCAAGCCACATTTGTGACACCAACTCAGTTGAACTTGTCAACTAGGTCACAAGTCTAAAGACTCTAATGATCAAATAACTACTATTAAGAACAGTATAGTTCCTAGTTAGTTATCTTGTAATTACTGAAAAGGGTGTGGTGATTTTCAGCATCTGCAAGTGTTTGCACCATTTATGAATACCTGATGTTGTGAGTTTAAATCAGAGAGGCACATAGTTGTATAATAAATAGATGTAGTCTGCGAACACTCATGCAAGGAATATAAATATCGAAGTGCCTTCCAAGTGTTAGACATCATCAAGCAATCGGAGAAGAGACCTAAGGCAAAAGCAAAAAAATCAGAATGTTTCAGGCAGGCATGGTTGGGGAATTGTATTTTTTGTTCTTTAGTATCATGAAACCTGTCCTTGAGCTGAATCTGTTGTTGAGCTGTCAGGCACTCTCTGGAAGAGAGTGCCCAAGTTGCGCAAGCAACGGTGGGTTGTGGTGGAGCCACAACCTTGGCACGGTTACCTAACAACCCCCTATCATATTTTTCTTACTTACTCCAGTCAGTCAATTCATCACGCTTCCAGTTCGCTTCCAAATCCATTCAATCCCCTATCTATCCATCCATCTAAATTATCTAGACTATCTATCTCTCTCTCTATCTATCTCCCCCAGCCAAGCCAAACCATACCTTACCGTATCAGCCCAATTGCACCCGTCAACGTCCTCATGAGCACAGAAAATCAACGGCCCGCGTCCCCCCCTCCAAATTCCCAACGGCTGGGGGGAGAAAAAGAGGAGAATAATGCTATCAATCAGCACTCTTATCTATCATTCCCGAAGAGAAAAGGAAAAATGGCCAAAAAGAAAGGAACGCTCTACCGGTACATATCCAGGCGCCGCATCGAAGATCGAGTAATCTCTAACTAATCGCTCGCTCTGGTAAGGCTTTGATAGGGCAGGCAACCTTATGTCGAATTGGGTTGAATTGAATTTGCCTACCGTAACAAAGTTATCGTGGTTGCCTATCGGGTTGTTTAATTTGATTTGCATGGTGGGCTTAGGTTATCGGTAACTTTGCGATGCACGTGGTCATGGATGGATGGATAGGTGAATGTAAATTAACCATCAGTTATTTACTCAAGCATGACAGCCGGTACTTTTGCAGTTGAGCCTACCGTTCTGGTACCGTATCAGAGCTCGTACAGCTGGTTCTGTCGGAATTTTTGGAGCTGTCAGGATTCACGAATAAAAATAAGAAAATTACTTACTCAAGTACTGTAAATAATTGTATTGTGGCTCGAGGGATATTTCTCTACACTACTCGGGGATACCACTCGTTACTTGAATGATATTATTACGATACCGTGCCCGCAAGCTAGCTGAAGGTTACGTGTTAATCGATATTCCAGTGCCCATGTTGCCGAACCCAAGTCGCGTTTTTTCTTTTTCTTTTTTTTGGTAGAGACGCGGGAAAAAAACGACGCGACGACACCGATCCGGCAACATGAGCACCTGCTCGAGCATCCGCATTGGAAAAGGATACGATACCGGTATGGTTGACTAACCCTGGCAAGCTTGCCGCCGATTACCGTATGTACTCGAGTAACTGTGCGCAGAACTAGTTCCAACACTTGCGACACGTCCATGGCATGCCTTCCAGCCCAGCATGAACTTCGTAGTACGGTATCATAGCAGTGGGTAGCTCAATACGACTTTGTACCGCACAGGCTTTCCGCCCCTCCAGAAATTCTCCCCACACGTTGTATCAGACTTGGATCCGAAAATCATAGTCACTACCGGTGGTATGTTGGTGGCAGGATTTTAATAAATGTTCAAGCTTGCAAAGAAGGTGTTTGGAGTTAATTAGCATTATTAGAGTTTTGTAATATATAAAAGCTATTTGAGAATGAGGTAGTGGAGTAGGGAGTAAGTTGTATGGTAATACTAGTAAGTGATGATTGGTATTTCACTGTCATAAATAATTCTTATACTATTGTCTAGTAGGGTTCATATAGAGAGGTATGGAATGAATAAAAAAATAAAGCTAAACTCTGGCTTTTTTTTTTTCATTTTTTTTTTTTCAACACTTGAGAGTGGAATAAGACTATTAAATATATATATATATATATATATTTTACAAGATTACTCTTTATCTGACTCAATTCAGATATCATATACTGCAGAATTTAAGCTGATATCATACAAGTGATACCACAACACCGACTTTTTGATATTCAAGTTACATCAAGCATTTCCCATCTTCTGAATTGCCAACCCTTTAAAGTGGTATATTATATATAACCTTTATCCAGAAAGCAGATTAGTACAACCTCACAAACATCCAACCACACACTCAAGTATCAAACACTACAAGTCCTTCAAACAAGTATCCAGGAACCAACATTCCTAATCGAATTGACAAAAAAAATGACACCTAGATATTAACCCAGGAAGGAGGTATATGTTATACCATACGAATCAAGTAAAAGCTATTATGCAGAAATATCGAGCAGCCTCAAGTCCAGCTGAGGCGCACGTTACGCAGAACGAGGTGCAAGATTCGGGAACTACGCGCAGATGCCGTATATATACATACGTGCATGCATACATACATACATACATACTCGTACATACATATCACACGTTCGTACATAATCGGCAGGAGCCCTGACGCTTTTATTATTATTATTATTATAGCCCCGACAGACCTGTTCGTAACCGGACCCCCCCCTCCCCCCCCACACCGCGAAGGAAGATTAAGATTCTGGGTAGAACTCGTCCGGTCCGTCGATAGCCGCTAGGAGTATATTATGTGCTTGTTGAAAAGGTACGATACGATGGGGAATACATAATTTACGCTGTCGACTACCCCCAATCAACCATAAATAGTCGGTACCCATCCAGATCGACGGGCGCTTCTCTACTCTACTCGTACTGTCGTACTGTATACTATCATGTGCCTTCCGTTTCCATCAATCTTTTCAAAATATGTATCTACCCGAAAAAGAAAGAAAGAAAGAAAGAAAGAAAGAAAGAAAGAACAAACACCACAACAATCCACTTACCGTACTCAACCGACCGACTCTGCAAAAACCAACACAACCCGGTTCAACATCGAGTGATACCCCATGACCGTAATGTCAATAAGGCACCGGAATCAAAAAAAAAAAAAGGAGGGTTGTATGGTATGATACAGTATGATGGTTGCGGGAACTTCCTCCTCCATTTACTAGGATACCGCCATAAATGGCTAGCCAGCCGGCCAGGAAATCGGTTACGCCGCGATTGGTGCTCGTACTGTAGTCTAAATACGCATGCTCTCCTTAAGTTATTCGGGGTTTTGGTGGCGGTGGTGGTGTGGTGTGTGGTATGGTGGATTTGTTGTTACGGGTTTGTGTCAGGATATGCAAGCACAGTTACTCGTTACTCCAGCTGCTCATGTGCCGGACTATATACTCGAGTATACTTAACTCGAGTAGGGTGGTGGTAACCGAGGAATGGTGGTAGTGGCCGCGATGATAAGTTTGAGGGTAATCTCTCCTCCTCTGCAGGATTGGGTTTGAAGTCATGGTACGGGGGAAGTATTCACATAACTGCACTTGTATGATGAGTGAAACCGGGATTAGGAGTGGGAGGGCGGGGAAAAGGAGTCATTGATGGGTTTGACCGTGATGGGATTTTTTGCTTTGTATTTCGCGGTGCGAGAACGGGTGTGATACGGTGTTCCCGGGATATTGTGGAACGAGCATTTGCCAGGAATGGGATTTGGATTCAGGACTCGGTCGGTTCTGACCTGTCTGTTCCGTCACTAGCGTACTGTACAGTACTGTGCTTGTTGTATCTATACATCTGTCTAATGATCTGCTCGGCGTCATAGATTCTCACTTGTGTTCGAATATCGGTAGAGATGGTCGCTTCTCCGCTAGAGTGGGTCGACAACCCCCTGCATGGCATTCTAACCTATTATAACAAATGCCTATCCGTGCAATAGACTACCGCCTCATCTCAATTTATATAAGGGCGAATATCATACCAAAAAAAGAATCCTAATTCCTATGGGCTCGTGTGTGTGCAGTAAATACAAAACTCGACTAGACTATCCACAAAACCCACCTCCATCGATCCCGTTCATAGCCGGCGAACAACCGGAGCGCACAGTAGACTACAGGGCTCTCCGGCTGGACCCCGGACTCGTCACCGGTTGCAGTGTGCCAATCGGTCCACGGGTGCTTTTGTTGGCTGGCCGGACCAACTCGGTCCGGGCACAGAATGTTCGTGCGTTGTATAGTAGGGTAGAGTATCCCGAACCTCCGGGACTGCGTGACTTGGGAGGTGGATTTTAGTGCAAGCGGGTGGCTACTATACGATCCTACGGATTATGGGGGGTATCATAGGCGGGGCAGGATGAAATGATCGTGCATGTGGAATTTCCCGGACTATTTATGCCCTGTCCCTGTGGCTCGGATGGGCGCACGCGGCGGCCACCTTTTCTTTAGAAAATCCCTGGATATGATATGGCGAAATGAGAGCTGTGCTTGGGAGTGTCATACCCGAGTACAAACGGTGGAGTATTCCATGATACCGGTATTTGGTTGGGGTGGGTTAGCGGCGATGTTGGTGACCTCGCTTTGAGAATCCGAGCAACTCCTTCCCTTTGCCGTCTCCTCTGTCCCGTTTCGTGATTTGGATCTTTTGTAACTCGTCTTTAATGCTCGGAGTACTATATTATGATATCGTAGCTAGGTCCGTCACTCCCCCCCCCCAATCGATTTACTGGTCTTGGAGCTTTAGGCGTTTTGCTGGAGGAGGGGTGTCCTCTGATCCTTCACGGTATATAATGATACTGATACTTAGGTCACCGGTGCATCACTTTGCGGCATCTGTTATCCCCAATAGCGCAATACCGATACTTCCTCAGGGCTTGCTTTGGTCCCAAGGTCCGTTTCTTCCTTCCACCATTTGCAAACAAGGTTTGAGAAAAACCCCCTCCAAATTGTGAGATCTGTCTAATCCGCTCCTGCGTCTAGCCAATTAGCTCTCCTAGCTCCTCATCTGAATGTGGCATACCCATCTATGGGAACTACGACAAGTACTCGAGTGTGATATCTACCCCCCCTCCCAAACAAACACAAAGCACGTAATCCTTGGCTAAGCCACGGAATGCGGTACTTGTGACGCCCCCAAGTTACTTCAAATAACCACCACCACGGCATCAACTAACCCCAAAAGCATTTTTAGAGTCCACATTCGGACTAGACTATCCTCCCCATAAGTACCTCAACGTACGACTTCGGTCACCAGCAGTCTGTATCATATTCCAATATCATGGTATTCAGAATCACGCTTTCTCGTTTTCTTACTTAGAGTAAGTAACCCCCCCTCCCCACCCTCTGCATTCTCCATCCTTTAGACCTGTATACGAGTAAGCCGTGCTTCCCCGTTGGGGGGTTTCTTCAAATTACCTTGCGTCATCCCAAGCACATCCGAAGCTGCTTTGCCGGCCTCCATGGTTTACAGGCGGTATGTGCCGTGTCATTATGAGGTCGGCCGAGCAAGGGCAAGATGGTCTGAGAGGGGGAAGTGAAGTGGAGTGAAGGGAAAGGAGGGGGATATCGATAGTTATTTCCTCCTCTTTCCTCTCCTGTTCTGAATACTACGCTGCACACGATGGGTTGTACTTTAAGCGATTTGGCTCATAGCCGCAAAACGAATCTGATATCATGATTCGCTCGGTTGTGTCTGCTCACCGTGGGGTGAGATTTCTCGGGAAGGGGGCCTATTTCACCTGTAGGCCCAGGACATAAAGTGATTTGGAATTGCGCTTCAGAAAGCCATCCTTTTTCCTGTTTGCCTTGCCTAATCGAACTAGGTGCTTGCTAGCGAAAAGAAAAATGGTCAAAATTGAAGAGGAAAGAACTTTCATTGAACACTACAGACGCCGTAAAACATACCGAAACTTGAAAGAAACTAGATTAAAAGAAAAAATGGTATCAATACCGCCAAAAACCCCTCCCCCTTTTCTCCCCTCGTAGTCATTCACCCGCCTAAAGTCACATAGCAGCACTTAATCTGTAGTGGACTTGAAAACAAACTTCTCCTCCTTCTCAAAAGGAACACCGAGCTCGAGCAGTCTTCCAAAGGCATCCGCAAACTCCCTGAAGAAGAGGTCGTTGTCCTTGGCGTACCTCTCAACATGCTTCCTAAACTCCTTGTCTTTGACGAGCGCCATGTCGGTTGGAAGCATCATAAGAGATTTAGTCGAAACATCCTCAAATTGCTTTGGTCCATTCCACTTCTTCCAGGCCCACTTCTCCTCGAGCAAGAGTTTGTAGTAATCGTTTGTCAGCATTGTTGGCGAGAAAGTCCAGGGACCTAACAATGCGTTAGTATTAGAGGTTATAATGATAACGCAGGGTAGGTGTGTGAGTGACAAAGTAGGCGGACAACGTACCATCAAAGCCGGAACGATCGGTGTGGCATCTGCCGAGAGCGTGGGCACCCGATAAAGCGACAATCTCCTGATCGTTGAAACCCATACGGTAGAAGATGGCTCTGAGATGCTTCTGTTCCTTAGTGGCGTCGGGAAGACGACCATCAGGAGTGCAAGCGGATACGTCACCGTCCTTACGTCCGGGTCTCCACGGAATCTTGGGACCACCCATCTCCTGGATTGCAGCAACAGCAGCAAGAGTCCAGAGGTCGGAGTACGAGATCCAAGGGTGCTTCTTCTTGATACCTTCGAGAAGGTCACGTGCGGTCTTCAAGCCGGCATTTGCACCATGCTCTGACTCAGGAGCGAAACGCATGGTGGCCCCATTGGAACCTCCAGTCTTGGTATCCTTGTCATAAGTTCCAGATGCGTGCCATCCAAGGCGGACAACTACCTTTTTACAACACAATTGTCAATTTAAACATCAAACATTAAAGGGGTTTACAATTGGGATACATACAGGTCCATAGGAACCATCGTCGTAATCATTATTCTCCAAGAGCTCCGCAACATCATTATAGACCTTCTGAAAGTCATCCTTAGTGGGGGTGAGCACGCCGCCAGTCTTCGAGGCCTGGGCGCCAGACAATGCGGCGGGGAGAAGATCATTGGTGTAAGCATAGTAACCACCAGCACCAATCAAACCAAGACCCAATGGGATAGCGATCTTGCTAGAACCCCCACCCGCTGAACCGCCAGAAGCATATCCACGGCGGCCAGTCTGTCTAATAGGTGCGGCAATAGAGGTGGTCGGGCGAGCGCGGGTCGCAGTTGTGAAATTGCGGCAGAGGGGAGTGGAGGTGAAGGACGCTTGCTTCGAAGCGCGAGTGAGAACACGGGCCATGGATGCCATGATGAATGAATGAATAGATGTGTGTGTCTGCGTATCGGCAGGAGCCTACGCTTTATTACTTGGGTGAAACAGGTAATCTATGGCCGTCTACCTTCTCGGAGAAAAAGGTAGAGGAGGGAGAGCGTGATATATTGGGATGGGCGGGAGAATCCTTTGTGAGACTCGAGCGGGGTGACAAGGGGGAGGAAGCGAAGTGGAAGTGAGAGGGATGACGAAGGATTGAGAAGAAAGAGGAGGGAAGTCGAGAAGGACGAGAACAGACCGGAACAAGGGTTAGGGCCAGGGGGGGTTGCGGTCATTTAACAAAGCTCTCGAAAGTATCATACTGTAAAGTCTACGCAAACGGCTGCTTTTTTTTTGATATTTCGACCGCGAATCTTTTGCTTTCTTTTCTTTCAAACCGCCTCGATTCAATGACAAAGGGTCTCGATTGATTATCATAGGGAATAGCTCTAGAAGCCCTCTCACTAATACTCGAGTAGCTGTTGAATCTTCCAATAGAAGACCTCTCGGTCCTTTACTCGAGTGCCGGTATGTACCTTCCTATCATACTTCCTTCTACCGGTATCTCCCCCTCCCTTCAAATGATGAGTAATTACACGTTGCACAGTGGCCAGCCCGTCCTCTACCCCCGTCGCTAGAGTTGCGCTAATGCGGCTACGCAGTTCGGCTTATCCCAATCTGCTTTTTTGTTACCCCAGACTTTTGCTGACGGACCCCCTCATGCGAGCTACTGGTCATAATAACGTTGAGGGAAAATCCCCCTACTACAGTATCAGAAGACCCCGAACAGCCCTGCGCGGCAGCACAAGAATTTCTCAACACAGCTATGGTACCGGTACCGGTACTGTACGGTACTCGAGTACCGGTATTGGTGAGTGCCACACTACAGTAGCCGCAAAAGATCTCGCTTGGAATCCTGATAAACCGCTCTTACAAGTACAAACTGTTCTCGCATGTTGTTCACGCCTAAGAGATTGGTGGGATAATTTAGGTCTTAGTTTAGAACCCTAGGTAATTTGTTTCCAGTTGCGGAGGGGAGACATTCCGGATCCCGTTCTATTCTTGACCAGGCCTCTTGGGTGCAACACCCGACGGACTACCGGCATGGGATAAGGGTAGGGAAACCATTGATGAGGACAGACAATGATATATCTATGATATGATAGCCCGTCAACCTCAAGTACTGTAACTGTTTCATGTTTATATATATATACTTTTCATTAAACTTTTATCATTTCGGGCATCTTCTATGCTACAGTAATCTGTAGCATCTGCCCTACCGGTACGAGTATCCTCAAGTCCCAAAACACTTATCATACCAGGCAAAAACCCGGAAGCCATCTCAAAACTAAAAAGTCTATCATACTCGAGCGGAGAAACTGTTCTGTAACTTCTTGCTGGACCTTATACTTGTGCCGTACGCAGGTATATTTTTGGTTGGTAATTCGTTCCCTCTTTTCCATCCATCGTGATTATGCACCTACCAGGTGTGGTGAACTCGAACACAGCGTGCCCGAGCAGTGTTTACCACGAGCTGAGAAGCTCTAAGTCACGGCTCGAGTGTTGGACCCGAGCCAAACTCGATCATTTGTGATGCTTCTTTTTCTCTATTTCATTTCAAATCTCGCGAGGGGCAATAGATGCAGAGTAGGAATTGCAAGTTGGGTTCGATCAAATCTTCCATGAAAATACTGCCCACAGCTGATCTCCCTTTTCCTTTTTTTGTATTTATTTGTTTGTTTTCTCCTCTCGGGTCTATCGTACAGCTCCATCTTTATTCAACCTTGCTAAGCAAGTGATATATCATACTACCGGTATGTCTGCTAACGAATCCAGGCTCGAGCCAGCTCCGGCTTTTCCTCCTGAGCTTATAATGGTGGGCTCGAGCTCGTTCCCTTGCGAGTTGGCTCGTGGGCAAACACTGGAACACAGGCAAAAGTTTGCGTGGCAAATTGCCTGTACAGTTCCGTACACATCTGGGCGCCCATACTATACCATAGCATCACAAGTTCACACCTAGATGCCCGGGCCCGTTATCTTCCCACCCGTATACAACATGGATATCCAAACAAACTCAACAAAAGCGGCAAACCATACAAGAGGGCTAGTGCATGGGTTTGGTGACGCACGGCGTATATATCATTATAGACCCTTCGATCATTCCCTCCGCCTGCGTTACATCACCAAGCCCTCGAAGAAGCACAACCAAAAGCGAGTATCGTCACCAAAGCCATGGGAAAACAGATGTCTGCTCTCAAGCTCGCACACAACCTCGTCGGCTCTAGCATTCGCCTTCGTGTGGCGCGGGGGGGGTTTCATAGAAGCCTTCATACTACTCAGGTAAGATATCGATCAATCAATCAATCAACCACACTAACTAGTTTGTTCAGAGAAGGACCCTTGAAGAGCTCTCCTCGGGCAACAAGCCTTCTCAGGACCATGGACGCTACGCAACCTGGGAGATGTTTTTCGACCAGAATAAGCGGTACACCGACCGTTCTTTAGGGTTGGAAAAGGTATGGCCTCGTTCCGAAAGGGTAGCTTGGACAATTGGCCATTAGACGGGTTTTAACTGAAGATCCGTTAGGATGCGGCGAAATCCCACAATGCTGTCAGAGCTGTCGGAGCTTCTTTGGATGAGTTGAGGAGGAAGGCGGATAAGGGGCTCGAGAGTTGGGAGACGAGGTCAAAAGACTGGGCGAAGAGATGAGTGCTCAATTCGCGGATTTGCACGGGGTACGTTCTGAATTCTTGGGTTCTAGTGAAGCCACTAATCTATGACAAGGCTCAAAAAAAGAATGAGGGCATGCTAGTTGTTGTTCATTCCGGTATTGGTTGAACATCCTTCACAATTGACCGTACATGTTACTAACATTTGGCGAAGCTGATTACTCTCGTGGTATCCCTGGATATGACCTGTATGAGCAAAGTAGGAAGCGAAAATAACTAGTTTTCCTTTATGAATTACTTTCTGTTTTTCTGAGGGGAAAACTATGGGTTTGCTAGAATGATTTTATGGGGTTCAGTGATTCGGTTTTCAACCGAGGATTCTGTAGTAAGCTACAATTGATACTTTCAAGGGAAAAAGTTGATACAGTTTCCAATGGTGGCAGGACGAAGACTGGTGGGTGACGAGCAGAAGTCAGTGACAAGTATTTTTTTTGTTAGCCTACTTTAACGAATTCGCTTTCTTGCTTGCCAAATACCCCTGTTTACCCGCCGACCATTTTCGTGTCCCTCCGAAGACTGTGCCCGAGGACAGTACGGTACAATACTCTAGCATGATTCATGCTGTACGGGAGAGTAAATACCGATCTCACATGTTTCAGGGTTGATGGTTAGATAAGATCTAGGGTAAGATAATCAAAATGAATCCCCCACCAAAAGAAATTCTTCGCCCCACCAACCAAACAACCAGCCAACCAAAGCATCGAAGAAAGAAAGCAATGCCCCTCCGACAACCCACCCACTACGAAATCCTCTCCCTCCCCCCATCACTTCAAAACCTCGCCTCGGGCACCGTCAAAAAAGCCTACCACAGAGCCCTCCTGGACCACCACCCCGACAAATCCTCCCCCCAGAAAACCCGATCAAAACCCACCTTCTCCATTGACCAGATCACAACAGCATTCACAGTCCTCTCTGACCCTCCTCAGAGGAGAAAGTACGATCAGGAACTCAAGAATGCGAATGCCGGGATCCCCCCCGCCGCCACCGCCATTGGAAAGGTGTTGCAAACGGTGGATTTGGATGATATGGAGTATTGTGAGGAGGAGCAGCAGCAGGGGGGGTGGAAGGGGGTTTGGTGGAGGGGATGTAGGTGTGGCGAGGAGAGGGGGTTTGTGCTTACTGAGGAGGATTTGGAGGATGGTGAGGGGATGGGGGAAGGGGATGGAGGGGAGGTGGTGGTTGGGTGTGTTGGATGTAGTCTTTGGGTGAGGGTTGTTTATGGGGTTGTTTCTCCCGAGGAGGAGAAAGAAGAGGAGGAAGGGTGAGGGCTGTTGGTGTGGAGTGTGGAGGGAGGAAGGTGGGAGATGTGAATATGGGTGGCTCATGATATATTGAGATTATAGAAGGGGGTTTGGAGAGGGTATGGGCAGGGAGCGTCGCGACTACTCGAGTGTCGTACCGTAGGATACAGTACAGCACATGTGCTCTCGACGGCAACTCATCGTGACCCTACTGTCTCCTTCGAGTCGCGATACAGCCTGCAGGTATAAGCCCGGGCTTGCTCACCGTGCTGCTTAAGTTCGTCTAAGGACTTATCATGTCGGTATACATTATACCGTACTCGAGTACAGTACCTATTGTTCATAGAAGCGTAGAATAGGGTAATTTACTAACACTCTACACATGTCACCAGAGAAGAACGGATCTAGAGCGGGTTACCAGAGATATGGTGAATTTATGCAGGAGGTGCTTAGAATCTTCTAGAGCACCGGAGGATTAGAGGAATGTGTTCATTTAGATAAAACTATTCTTAATAGTGGATGTGTAGCTCCAGGGTTACTCGAGTATATTGTACTACGTCCTTGGAGTCCCTCTATTGGCTGCTAGTTTGCTTTGTTAAGTGTGGGGGTCTCCGTGGGATGTAAGTTAGTTATCATGTATTATGGCCCGGGTTGTTAAAATCTTGACTTGGTTTGTGGTTGGCAAATGTCAAGTCAGAGACTCTGACTTTCTTGGTCTTTGGGTGCGCGCATAACAATCCATGGTGTAAGTCTCCAAGTTATGGATTGTTTGTATTTGTATTGCTGCTAACGTGGACTACTCGAACGAGGACTGGGTGGAGAAAGAAGCACTCGCAATTAGGTGTTGCCCTTGAGGGTGCTGTGGAGCCTTCAATACATTACACTGTATCACCCGAGATTGCCGTAATTGGTCCGCGATAATCCCCATATTTCAAAAGAAAGCCATAATCACGGATTCAACCGTTTAAGATCTTGAACATTGATAGAAGAAAACAGACGAATCCGTTGCCTAACCGTAGGGGGTACTTTTTTAATTCCCAATCCCATTATGCACAAAACCGCCTCCAGCCCGAATACGAGAAGAAAATTATCTACTTTTTCAACTGCTTCTGGTAGAAGGCGAGCTCTTCTCCCTCAAGAATGTACCCATCTGCACGACCGGACTGACCAGGGCGGGAAGAGATAGCGGCGTATAGACGACCAGCGGCAAATTGGGTCTCGAGGGCATTCTCGACCTTGGCGGTTGGAGCACGGGCGGCGAGTTTGCGCTGGACGGACTTGGACTTGGTGGTGGGGGCGGTCTCAGCGGCCTCAGCCTTAGCGGCCGCACCGCGCTTCTTTCCTAGAGGAAGACCGTAATGCGCCTCGTACCTGCAACATATATTAATATCATCTTGTAGCACAATCTGCAAATTAAGGGGTAATTGCCATTGTCGGAAAGGCGCAGCATCAATCTGAACAATGGCGGACTTGGTCAAGGTGTTGGTACGAACCAACTCGTTGTTGGAAGGATGGAAAACGACACCAATGACACGGGTCTTCTTGCTAATACCCTCAGAACCCCAGGAGAAGTTTCCAGCCTCCAAGCGGATCGCACGGAACTTGCGGTTTCCACCACGAGTACGGACAAGGTGAATGCCTAACAATTTTCGACCATGATCAGCTCTCTATCCGCTCTGTTGAAAAACCGGTCGAGTGATAAAGCCACCCACTCTAAAAAGAGCGGGGCTCTCCTTCCGAAGAAGGGGTTACGCGGAAAGTCAGGTAGACTCACGCTTAGTTCCAATACGAGTGCTGGCGGATTGGCGGCCGAGTTCGAAGGCACGCTTCTTGCGGTAGGTTGCGCGCTTTGCTCCGGTAGCGGAGCGCTTGTGGCGGGAATCCCTGGAAATACCCATGGCTGCTGTCTAGACTGTTGAGTAGTTAGCACTAGTATTAGGATGAAGAGTGTGGTCAGGAGGGGAGCAGTAGGAAGGGAGCATGATTGAGAAATTGGAGATAAGTCCATAACCACAGACTATCAATATCCCCTCACAGGCTCCTCTCCCCCACCGGAAGAAAGATTGGAAAAGAACCGCCAAATCCATTCGTACCTAGTGTAGGATTAACGAACCGTGTATGGAAGGAAGCGTCGAAAGCTCTGTCGTTGGTCGTCTAGGGAATGGTTGATGCTGTTGTATTAGAGTTGTCGGTTGACTAGAAACAGTGGGTCGAGGATTATTGGGCCAAGGCAAAACTCCCAACTGTGGGTGTGGGAAGGGCAAGTCTTGGCTAATGTGACTGGCATTTTTTGACCCGAAACCTCACGTGATGCCAAGATTTCCAACCAGACAACACATCTTGAAATCACTTTTCCCTTCTCCTGTGGCATCATCTTGTTTTCTATCATACTGTCCATCTCCTTTTTTCGATAATTTATACACCACTCCTATCACATTATGTCTTATTGCCACGTGATCCAATAAACTCAACCCTCAATGTAAGCAGTTCCTCTTCCTTTACAAGCAAAAAGAAGAAGAAAATACAACGCAGGAAATCTTTTCAAAATGTTTTAAATGCTACATAGCGATTTGGAAAGACTCCTCGTAAAGACCAATGGTTTTCACGAGGGAATTAGACCCCATGCAAGATTAAACCCCGTCTGTTTGAGGCTTTCATTTCTTTTCATGGGATGCTGGCCATAATTGTATGGGAACATATCGTGTCGTGCCTATCATAAGAGTCTTACAAGTGCGTTTGAATTTAAATTGAATATTGTTTTCCAAGCCCTGCATTGATATGTTTTACATGTTCGTTGAAACACGAGCCCAAGCTGACCCGTGCCCCGCAAGATCCTGCGCGATACCTTCCCTCCCCCCCCACTACGGCTGCGACTACTACGACTACGACCGCCACCACTATCGGTATACTCCGGCAAACCAAATAAATGCAATGGAAGTAATAGCCCTAATATCTGGCGGCAAGGACTCCTTCTTCTCCCTCCTCCACGCAATCGCAAATGGGCACAAAATAGTAGCTCTTGCAAACCTCCGCCCACCCACCACTGCTTCCGACCCCATAACCACTCACCTCCCCAGCACCACCCCTCTAACCCTGCTTCCCAGCACCCCAGGAACAAAAGATGAACTTGACAGCTTCATGTACCAAACCGTCGGCCACACCGTGCTCTCACTATACCCACATGCCCTCAAAATTCCTCTGTACAGGGGGGCCATAACCGGCACATCCATTGACCAAAACCTCTCGTATGCACACTCCGGCGAGCGCGGAGACGAAACGGAAGATTTGGTGCCCTTGCTAGAACACATCATCACCCAGCACCCGGGTGTGAAAGCGGTTTGCACAGGGGCGATACTGTCCACTTACCAAAGGACTCGGGTAGAAAGTGTCTGCGAGCGCCTGGGTCTGATCTCGTTGTCTTACCTATGGCAGCGGGAGCAGGCTGAGATATTAGCAGATATGGAAGCCGTGGGGCTGGATGCTAGGATTGTCAAGGTCGCAGCGGTGGGACTCGATCCTGAAGAGTGGCTGTGGGAGAACGTGACTAACGCGCGGAGAAGGAAGATGTTGGATGGGTTGGAGAGGAAATGGGGGGTTCATGTTGCGGGGGAGGGAGGGGAGTATGAGACTGTGGTCGTCCAAGGGCCCGGGTGGAGAGGGAGGATTGAAGTCCCAGAGGAGGGGAGGGAGGTTGTTAGTACCGGAGGTGGGGTTGGGCATTTGAAAATTACGAAGGCTAACTTTGTGCTGGGAGAGGAGGTGGAGGAGGAAGCACAGCAAGGGGGTTGGGTAAAAGATCTACGGATACCAAATATCTGGGATACGGAATTTGAAAAAATTCTTAAAACTATCATTTCTACACTCCCAGAAACACCCCTCTCCCCACATCCTCCTTCCTCTTTACTCCCTTCCCCCCGTCTCAACTCACCCCCAAAACCTTCAGTGTCAATCTTCTCCCAAACCCTCTTCATAAACAACCTCACTTCCCCACCCCCCTCCCCCTCTACCCAGCAAAGCATTACAGCCGAAACTTCCTCCCTCCTCCAAACTCTCTCCACCCACCTCGCCGCGCACGGCACCTCCTTCAAACACATTACAACCTGCACCCTCCTCCTCCGGCAGATGTCCCACTTCCCCTCAATCAACTCCACCTACTCCACCTACTTCACAACTCCCCTCCCCCCCTCCCGAATCTGCATCTCTGTTGGCGACCTCCTCCCGCTAGGCGTGAACATAATACTAAGCGTAACAGTTGACCTCCCCCTCCCTCCATTCCCGCTACGTCGGGGACTACACGTCCAGAGTAGGTCATACTGGGCACCAGCGAACATAGGTCCTTATTCACAGTCCATCACTTCCTCCAGGGGATGGACCTCGCTGGCAGGGATGATCCCGCTGGTGCCAGCTAGTATGGAGCTGCTCAATAATGCAGAAACGAGAGAAGAGGTAGTGAATCAGGCTGTGCTGGGATTGCAGCATATGTGGAGGGTAGCGAGGGCTGCGGAGGTGACAGGGTTTTTAGGCTGTGTTGTGTTTGTCACCAGGTGTGAGGTTGTTGGTCCCGTGGCTGAAGCATGGAAGGGAGCCTGGAAAGGGTGGAGGGGAGAGGTTGGGTGGAAGGGGCTTTGGTCATCCATTTCTCAATCATCCCCTAGAATGGAACGGGGTGATGACGATGATGAGGAGGAGGAGGAGGAAGGGGGGGGGGTTACACTCCCCCTGATAATAGCCCAAACCTCCTCCCTGCCCCGCTCTTCAACCTCCGAATGGGTCGGTACAGCAATAGACGGGCCCTGGCTACACAGGTTACAAACTGCTTATAACTCAAGCCTCTCCCCACCCTCCTCTTCCCTTCCACGCTTACATGTAACTTCCCAAAGCACAACATATGGTCCCAACGCCCCATACTCCCCTGCTGGTGGACTACAGACGTTCTGTCTACCCCCCTCATCACCCGGCGCGCTGGCTATCGAAATTAAAAAAAGGATTGGCGTAGAGCAGATGGAAGTGGGGAATGCTACTGTGTATCTGTCGGCTGGGGTGGCGTCCGTAGGGGAGTTTGACGTGGCATGGATGGAGTGCGTGGGCGAAGCAGTTGGTATGCAGGTTGTTCCCGTAGAAAGGGTGTGGGATATGGAGGGGAGAGAGATGGGGATTGGGGTTACGGCGAGGCTGGGGGGGAAGGAAGACTTTTGAAAATGGAAGGTGGGGAAGGGGAGGATTAGGTGTGGAATGTTAAATTTTGGGAGGGAATGGGTTGTATATGTATAGACGCGGGTTCAGACTCGATGTCCGGGTGATTAGATTCCAGATTAGATTCATGACGATAGAGGAAGTTGTATACTGGAGTACTTATTTGAAGCTGCGGATTCCACTGCATTTGCTTCTTGTCCCCTTAATCTCGTATCATAGTGAAGTAGTAATTTACTAGGGCCATCACTGTTCATCCTGCCCGATGGTGATCCCGGCAATAAACCCTCATTGACCCCCTCAAGATGCACTTTCTCTCGCGGGCTTCCGGCAGTGTCCCTTAGTGTCGGGCTCCCACCTAACCACCTCATGATTGGGGGGGGGGGTTTATTGAGTAGGAACGTCTCCATACATCCCTTCACGTCTATTCAGAAGCCAAAATAGGTGACGGTCTGCACCGTACTCGGATGTAAGAAGAAGTACGGCGAAGCCCCAGCTATCAAACAAATAGATGTAGTATCCTGTTGGCTACGTTCGCCACCACACATTCTTCTACCCCCTACGCAGTATCACAAGGCCTGTACGAGTAGACTTTACAGAAATCTGGTGGTTCCGCGGGGAGGATTTCCAAGTTAGCGATATCACCCTTCCCCCCCCCCATGTCATTGATACGACTAATTCAGCGGAGCTTCAATGCCATTACGCAATGATTCGAGAACCATAGGAGCGAGGACCGCAATAAGTAAGCGGTTGGGAGTAGAGGCTTACATTACAGTACAGTACCCTCACAGGGCTTGTCGGGACGAGACGTCGAATGGTGACTTGGATCTTGGGTGCTGACTTCCTACTACAGTATTGGCAGGACTGGTTTCTTATTGTTGCTCCTCCTTACCCGACGGCGATTTGTGAAGTGTGAAGTCCCTATTCGACAACAAATACCTTGGGAACTAAGCTGGGAGGGAAGGAAGGGGCTTGTTGTTGTTCCCGTCATGTCTTCTAGATGGGTCTCTAGACCTGATAATTGGTGCTGATCCTGTGTCCGGGTTTCGGGTTTACTAATTATCCGCCGACATAGTGCGCAATTTGTACTGTACAGTACAGTGTGCTTGTCATCTGTCTCAGATACTACTCATATTGGTCAGTCGGGGATCACCTGTGAGGGAACTAACAACACACGTATGGTTCGTGCGCTTCGTGACGGAGCGCCAGCAGAGAAAAGCATTTTGCTGGTTGTGTTCATTTGCAAGTATCATAAGTTGAGGCTAAAAAAGAGCAATTTCTGGGACCGACAACAAACTAGGTCTTCCTATATACTCGATGCAATCCAATAAATCGATAGCAAAACAAGATGCTGCAATCAATTTTTAATAAATTAATGAAATATACATCAAACGAAACCGGAAATTTCAATAGAGGTAGGGGTGATTTAGTAACAAGGGCAATTGGTTGGTGAGAACAATATGGTGAAGCCTTCCGGCCCTTTCTTCACAAACCAAATTTTTCTGAAATGAAGTCGAATTCAGGGCACCCCGAGCGAGAATCGCCGGTATGATACTCGGGTATGGATGTGGACGGCCAGGGGATTAGAGGTGTCAAAGATTCTTGCCTGTTTGAGCAAACTCCATACTAAACCCATCCATCCTTCTACGTACCGTATTTTCCCCATGGGGATAGAATGGTCAGGCCCGGGCCACATTCATATCCGAGTACGAATCTCTGAGCTATGAGTCCACGGGTGCGGTAAGCGCATTGGCCTGACCGTGTATCTGCAGAAACGTTTTTTGTCAAAGAGAGCGGAGAGATACAAATACCGGTATGTGTCGCATTAACTGGGGGATGGTGCAAGAGCAGTCAAATAAAGTATGCCACAATACCGGTAGCCGGACGAAACGCACTGCACAAGAGCCCCCCTTCCCCAAATACCGGTACGATAGGAAAGAAATCTCAATCACAGGAAGGATAGGGGAGACGGAGGTGTGGATGTCTCATCTTCCAGTTTCTCAGTTTATATCAGATCACCAAGCTGTAACTTATGATACTCGTAACTTATCATACTCGAGTAGATGCCAAGCTCGCTGCAGGCTGTATGGTAGGAGCGACCGGTCCTGATTTCGTCCCTGATTCCACCGTGCTCAAGTACCAAAGATTTAGCGGTTCGCTTTTTTGAGGGAAAGTGCTTCTAAAAAGGGTTTACTCTCACTCGCCAATTGCACCACACCTTATCTGAATGCTCTTATGCTAGCTATCTCAGATGAATGCGGATATTGGCCGTGCCAGGCTACACAATGCACGATCATATCTGTGCATTTCAATCAATATATATTATCCTGGTATCGTGCGTATCCGCCGAAACTCCGCAGAGATAATAACCCCGAGCAATCCTGGGCCCAAATACCTGTAGCCCCGTTATGATATCTCCCGGGCTGCTGGGATGGTGGAAAATTTTATGCCATCCGCCTCTGTTAGTGTTTAAGATAGAGATGACTAAGGTCTCCCCTCAGTACCAGTATCATACCCGCAGTCTTCAGTGGTGATGGCCGCAGGTGCCAGGATGCGATCATGCACCGGTAGCTAACAATAGCCACGGCCTGAGGTGGGCACATCTGCGGATCTGTAGCAATTGACAGAAGTTGCTATCAACATGTGTCTCAGACGCTGACAAGGACCACACAGATTCTTCCACCATCTCCGTAGTCTATGAGATGGCTTATTGGGAAATATCGACGATCCTGGAAAAAAAGGTTAGAGCTAGGTAGATACTATGCTTGATATCAAAAGGCCGAGAAATGACCCTATCGAGGTGACATGTTACCTGGTATCATATGGTAAACAAAACCCAACTGCCATAATGGAAGAAACCATATTCCTTTTCGGGGGATATGGTAGCAACAGCCAACAATCGACTTTGACCGTTTCAAAATATTGCGTGGAAAATAGCCTGCACGGGCTATTCCCTTATCCGGGACGGGCTTGGTGACATGATACTTATAAAGGTGCAAAATTCTCACTCATGCCGGTATGGAGGAGAACCTGGCGGGCTCACTTATGCGCAGAAAATAACCTAAACGGGGAGTCTCCACTCACCGTCATCATTTGTCAAGCAATAAACCTCTTTCACATAGTATCACATGCGCTTCGAACGCCGGAAAATATTTAAGCCTAGCTTGTAAACAACCACTCTATCATACTGTACTCGTACTCCAGGGGTGAAGACATTAGATACCCTGGCGGACTGGCCGAGCAACAGCCCCGCGGAGGCCATCCACTGCTAGATGCAACATGACTGTAATCAGATAGGATTACAAAACACGGTCACCGCCCGCCATCAGTACTCGAAATCTCTTGAGGACGTTTCTCAATATAGCACCAAATTCAGTCTCATCGAGGACCGTAAAAAAATTGTACTTCACACTCCTCCTCCTCCTCGGCCCTACCTGCCTAGTGGGAGTGACCCGCCACACCCCCATCGCAAAAATTCGAATGCCGGAGAAGGAAAATGTGCTTGGAGGTTGTACTGTACCGTTATTGCCTCTCCGGGTAACACGCCGGGCATACCGGCACTCCCAGTACTTTGTCTAGCCCAAAGCGCCTCAAACGGGGACTCATGAAATGCTAAAGGCGGATCTCTAATTAGATGATCACGGAAAGCCCAAAAGATGTAGCCCTTTCCTCGGAGAAATAAGTGGTTTTTTTTATCTTTGATCAGACATCTCCAGCTAGGGAGATCAGCCGTGTAGAATGCAAAATTTCAGTGAGAGTGAAACACGCACCACCCGAATACACCGGTATTCGCAATGTACTGTACTGTACTTGTACAGTAGGATACAGGCATGATACCAGCAAAACCGCCCGGTATCATAATATTATGATACATTACCAGAGGTGTGTGTAACCTCAGGCCCTGGGGTTGAACCGGTTGCCATGAAACCGTCCACCACCATTCGGCTTTTCACGGACCCACCTTTTGGGCACTTCGCACCCAATCAACTGCAGGCTTACCGCAGTTTGCGGTGCTTTCCCGTCGCTTAGCCCAGAAGGGGAATTCCAACGTCCTATCACAGCAAACTTCTCCCGGTATTCGAGTCCTACCATACCCGTACTCGAGAAGTCTATCACCATGCCCAAGAGATGGTTGATTATTACCCCGAGACGTACCAGTCTAGCACCTATCAGAGAATGGACACTACCGGTACCATGAGGGAATAAGGCCGAATTTTGGAACTCCAAGTAATTTGTCCCATATCTTGTGAGCGGGATCTTTTGGGCAGCAAACGACGGACCAAGGGATACTGTAGGTTAATGGTTCGATGGGGTGCCCATTCTTGACTGTCGCCCAATCGGACAAAGCATAACAACGGCAGACCGAGTGCGCGTCCATGATTAGGGCCTACATGCGCACTGGAGCTAATATATTTTCCGAAAGGGCAAAGCTGTCTCCAGTCCAGAAATCCGATTCTCAAGTCACCAAACCTATCAAGTCCATCGACACAGGTTTCATGTATTTTTCAGTTCGGCGTGTCTAAGACCTCGGTTAATTTCTGTATAGACCCTTCCTATCGTAGCGAAAAATGGACGGGAAGAGGAAAAAAAAACGAGGCCCCGAGGCTGACGGTGGGATAGCATCGGTAGGATTGGATTCGAATCCCGTATGCATGTAAATCTACTTGTATCATACCGCATAGAAAAGCGCACCTCGCCAACATCACCCCCCAACACACCCCCCATATACCAATAGACCTTAGTCACAGCCCACCTTTCCCCGCTTCAGACCTGGAGTTGCCTTCCTTCGCTTTCCGTGCCGCCCCCTTTCGCCTTCTCAGCTAAATGAGAGCTTTCCTGCGTGCTGTCCCGGTCACACGATCTAGTCTCCCGCACCCCCGCTCTATAAGTCGGCTGAGAAACTACAGCTCCATCTCTCAACATCGTTCATCTGCTGCTACTACTACGACTGCTGCTACTGCTACTGATACTTCATCTTCACCTTTACAAAGTCGACATAGACTCGTTGCATCTTCGTTAACTTCTCGCCAGTTCGTCCGACGCTGTTCTGCTCACAGAATGTGTTGCGGTAATGATTCTTCTGGCTCGGTCGATATCACTCAGGGGAGGGAAGTCTTGCCGGGGAATGTGAAGCCAACCCATTACGCCGTTGAGCTCGAGCCGAGCTTTGAGACGTTCAAATATGACGGGACTGTTACAATTGAGTATGATCCCCGATAGTTGATGTTCCCAGAGTTCGTAGGCTAATGACGGCCGTGATAATAGTTTGGCGGTAGTGAAGAATAGTACTACTGTTGCTGTCAACCTTATCGATATTGATATTAAGGAGGTCTCTTTGGAATACAATGGAAGCTCTCACAGTCCTACCGATTCCAGGTATTTTTTTTTCTCCGTTTCATTTTCGACATGGTGGTGGGGGTGCTAATTGGTTCACTGATAGCCATGACGAGGAAACCCAAACTATTACTTGGACTTTCGAGGAGACTATTCCTGAGGATACCCAGGCTAGCCTTACCATCAAGTTCCAAGGATTTCTCAATGATAACATGGCTGGTGAGTTGATTTGATGGTTAATCTTCGGGACCCTAGCTGATGGCATCCCAGGTTTCTACCGTTCATCCTATAAGGATGAGGAAGGAAACATCAAGTATATGGCTACTACCCAGATGGAGCCTACCGATGCTCGGAGGGTGAAACCAATGATGCCCATAGCTCTTATTGGTGGACCTGATGCTTACAAGTCCCAATCCCGATAGGCTCTCCCTTGTTTCGACCAACCGGATCTCAAAGCTACCTGGGATGTCACCTTGATTTGTGACAAGAACCTAACCGCCCTATCAAACATGGACGTCAAGGAGGAGAAGGAACTCGACAATGGAAAGAAATCCGTTTCCTTCAACAGAAGCCCCAAGATGTCCACCTACGTGACTACCCCCCATACATCCCCCTAGTACCACACTCGCTTACAATTGATTTAACTTCCAGCTTCTCGCATTCATCGTCGGAGATCTGCGGTTCGTCGAGAACAACGACTTCCGGGTCCCCATTCGAGTTTACGCTACACCAGGTTCGGAACATCATGGACTTTTCTCGGCAGAGCTCGCAGCAAAGACTCTCGAATTTTACGACAAAACCTTCGATTACCCATACCCGTTACCAAAGATGGACATGGTTGCCATTCCCGACTTTTCGGCGGGTGCCATGGAGAACTGGGGTTTGGTCACATACCGAGTCGTCGACTTGCTCTATGACGAGAAGACCGCTGCGTTGGACCGAAAGCAGAGAATTGCCGAGGTCGTGCAGCATGAGCTTGCTCACCAATGGTTCGGAAACTTGGTCACTATGGACTTCTGGGAAGGACTGTGGCTCAATGAGGGTTTTGCTACCTGGATGAGTTGGTACTCTGGGAATAAGTTTTACCCCCAGTGGAAGGTTTGGGAATCATATGTTACCGACAGTTACGCGGGGGCTCTGGGATTGGATGGATTGAGGAGTAGTCATCCCATTGAGGTGCCGGTAAAGAAGGTTTCCGAGATTAACCAAATTTTCGATAGTATTTCTTATTTGAAGGGAAGTTCTATATTGAGGATGATTTCGGTCTACCTTGGTGAGGACGTTTTCCTAGAAGGTGTTAGAAGGTACTTGCGGAAGCATGCATATGGAAATACCCAGGTTTGCTTCCCCCCCCATTTCGTCTTCCGCCCAAGGCTAATTGTATAAGACTGGTGATTTGTGGGCAGCTCTCAGTGATGCTAGCGGAAAACATGTCGAGAGCGATATGGCGACTTGGACCAAGAAGATTGGCTACCCCGTCATTACTGTCGAGGAGCAGGGTAGCAAGCTTCACTTGACCCAAAACCGCTACCTCAGAACCGCAGATGTCAAGCCCGAGGAAGACGAGACACTATGGCCCATCTTCTTGGGTCTCCGCACTAAGAGCGGCATCGCCGATAATCTTACCTTCAAGACTAGGGATACCACGATCGAGCTTGACGACCCGGAATTCTACAAGCTCAATGCCAATCATACCGGTGTCTACCGTACTCTGTACCCTCCAGAACGCCTTGCGAAGCTTGGCCAGGCTGCCGACCTTCTTTCTGTAGAGGATCGCGCAGGTTTACTCGGGGATGCCGGAGCCCTTGCTACGAGCGGATACCAGAAGACTTCCGGCCTATTGGATCTCCTTGTTGGCCTCAAGAACGAGAAGGAGTACATTGTCTGGTCCGAGGTTGCCTCTAGAATTGGTAACATCAAGGCTGCCTGGCTTTTCGAGCCCAAGGAAGTCTTCAAAGGATTCAGGGGGCTCCAGAAAGACCTCTTTGCACCAATTGCCCACGAAATCGGCTGGGATTTCAAGCCTGAGGACAGCGATATCCTCCAACAGCTCAAAGCGTTGACTTTTGGTCAGGCCGGATATGGCGGTGACGAGGAGGTCGTTGCTGCCGCGAAGGAGATGTTCAAGAAATTTGCTGATGGTGATGTTGATGCTATTAACCCCAACATCCGCACTCCAGTTTACCATATCGTATTGCAGCATGGTGACAATGATGGCGAGAAGGAGGTTTGTTGTACCCGCCCCGGCAAATGGCGCCGCATATGCTTACCTGGTTGTAATAGTGGGACATAATCCACAACGTATATCTGAATGGCCGTACTAGCGATCAGCGCAATGGAGCCCTCCGCGCCCTTGGCCGCTCCGAGAACGCAGAAAATATTCAAAAGACCCTTGATATCTGTCTCAATGGCGAAGTCAAGGAGCAAGACGTAAGTAATCTATACTCCACACTCTCCGCTCACCTACTAACACATCTAGATCTACCAACCGATTAGCGGTCTCCGCGCCCATGCCGCTGGCACGGAGGCTCTTTGGGCCTGGACACAAAAGAATTGGGACACCCTCGTCAAGAAGCTTCCACCTGGCCTCTCCATGCTCGGAGGCGTCGTCAGCACCTGCACAGGAGGCTTCACTTCCGAGGAGTCCATCGCAAATATCGAGAAGTTCTTCGAGGACAAGAGTCAGAAGGGATTTGATAGGAGCTTGGCTCAGAGTCTGGACGGAATCCGTGCTAAGGCTGCTTGGGTCAAGAGGGACGCTGATGATGTCAAGGCTTGGTTGAAGGCGAAGGGGTACACGTCTGCAGAGAAGTTGTAGGTTTATCTGAGTGCCGTGCCTCTTTTATTTTTCGGTGGCATCTAGAGTAGCTTTTTAGAGTGAATATAGATGGTTTAGCGGATTGAAGTGTAGAGATATTTGGTGTGACATACCGGTAGTAGCGGTTGCTTACCAGCACTGTGAGATGTGCTCGGAATGCTGGTAATGAAAAATATCCACACCACCCACCCCCTCGATGATCCACTCCCCCCAACTTAATCAACCAAACTCCCAACCGCGAAAGAAAAAGAGAGAAACTTCTCCGCGACCACAAAAGCATCAGAAGGTGATGCGCCAGAAGGGAATCGAACCCCTGCCGATTGCTTGGAAGGCAATTATCCTACCACTGGACCACTGGCGCTGGATAGATTCAGTTTTCCACTTTTACACAAAAGGGTGGTTTTGGACTTGCGCATTGGCCAATGCACCAAGCATTTTTTCCGAGCCGCAATCGATCACGTCCCATGGAGCACTCCCACCACGACGATTCCACGCTATGATACATAGAGCACAGCACAACAATGTCCGAAAACAAAAACACATACCGGTAGTCTAAGTTACAAGCCATTATCCACCTACGATACATCATCCCTTGCCGATACAGTAATCCTCCTCCGTATTATCGTAAAAACATTATTTATTATTGTTATTATTAATTATTAATTATTAATTATCAATGTAAGACCAAACAACCTCGCTTCCATCCGACCTGAACGAAGGAAAAATGAGTTGGATCCGGCCTAACTTTATTCTCGAAGACTTTTTTTGTTTTTGTTTTTCCCGAATGGGTTTTTGGCATCTATTTCGTCATGGAGAAATGGTACGGTTAGACGTGACAGTGTCTTCTTGCTTTTTTGATCTGGAGGGGGAAGGAGAAAGGGAAAGGAAAGGAAAGGAAGGTGGGTTGGCTTTGTCGGGTGGGGGATTTATATCATAAACTTTGGGTGGGATTTGGCTTGGCGGTTGATGGGTTGAAGAAAAAAAAAGTTAGTTAGGGCCGGGTTCTAGGGCAACTGTTTTGCCCAAAAGCTTACGCTGACTTGCATCTAAACCTACAGTATCGTGCTATCGTACGCTTCGCGCACTTCCGCCGGGGGGTGTAGGTATTGTATGCTCTCGAGTTGACCGATGCCACGTATTTTCCAATCATTAAGCTTGCTCAATTCCCGTCCTTGCGAGTTGAGTATGGTACGGTATATAATAGCTAGATATTACATGGATCGATGCCCTGATATTTCCCAATTATAAAGGGGAAAAGGGGAAAGAAAAAAAAAAAAGATAACCAAAGATATCCCAATGTTACATATAACACAGACTATTAAAGACCTAAATGAAGAAAAGGTAAAAGATGAAGGTGAAGAGAAAGGTAGTGGGGGAAAGGTGCGGTTTATAACAGAACGACGACGACGGCAGAAACGGTGCTTTTAACAGTGAAGGTAAACGTAGGTATGAAGAAAGTGGTTAAACGGATTCAAACAGGGGTTAATATGGAATCAGAAGTAGTAGAGTGAGAGGGCGAGAACGGAGGGGGAGGAGGTGCTTCTCAAAAAGAATGAGAAAGAGATACCCATATTTACACCTTCCAGGCTGAAAATAAACGATATTATACCCAAACTGGAATGGGAAAACCAGTCCAGGGTCTCTCCAGAATACAGTACTCCAAAAAAACTCACCTCCAACCTTCCAACCCCCATACCTACAAAGCCGCCATAACGATCTCGTTATCCATCATCCCCATCTCCACATCCTCAACCGCATCATCCAAAGCCTCATTGCATAGCCATTCAACACCCTTCACGCACCGCCCAACAATGCTATTAATACTATTACTCTCCTCGTCGGCGGCACACTGGCCCGGAACTGGTCTTGGCCCCCAGCCAACGGGGAGTACTGCTCTTTCTCGAGAGTCCCTGTCGAGAATGACAATCGCGTCGAGAGCTTGCCGACCACCACCGAGGGGGTGTAGGAGACCCAGGGAGAGTGTTAATGCACGGGTGCGGTCGTGAACTATGAGTGTTAAGGTGAATTGGCCTCTGGTTTATGCTTTTTTTTTTTCACAAGGATGGTATTGGGACTCACTAATTGGCAGTGAAGAAGTATACGGTGGAGGAGCGGACAGGGAGACACCGAATACGTCTGTGTTTAAATTGCCCAAGAGACTGGCGACCTGACTGTTTTTTTTTTCAAACGGAGATTTCTCCTATCAACCCAATCCGACCCACCACGAAGCAAATAAAGGGGGAAAAGAAAAAAAAAAAAAAAAAATACTAACCCCAAACTTTGCAAATGCTCAATCGTGCATCCAAGGAAACACAAGACCGTAAACCCCCTGCTCCGCCGTAAATCACTCACTTTCCTCCCACAATCCAAACTCTCCGCGCCAGGCCAGAGCACATCCACAACAACCGCTTCTACCCGCGCGTCTAGGCCAATACCATCGCCTTTACCAGACACCCAACTAGGCCTCTCGCCAGCCCTCTTTGCACGCAATCTCTTCTGCGTGTGCGAGCGAGAAGGCGGTCTCGAAGACGGTGGCGTATCATCCGCGAAAGCAATCTGCGGAGACCTCTTCTTTGACGACGCGGCAGAGAATAGCGGCGGTGAGGGCGAAGGCTGCGGTGGCGGCGGTTGTGGTGGCCGGCACGACATCGGGAGCGGGGAGGTTCGAAGAGAGAGCGACTCTGGGCAGAGGACGAGCGGAGAGAATGTGCTAGTGGTGGATTTGTTTGTGAAAGCGGTGAAGTTTCGAACGAGTATCCTGTGGGGAACGGGGTGTTGAAGGATCGGCTGGGTGATGCGAGGGGGGGAGGTGACCAGAAGGGGAGAATTGTACTGGAGGCCCATTGCTACTGGTATGGGAAGGGGGGACCTCGGAAGCACGGTTCGTTTTCTGTTTGGCCAACGGCAGGGTTTATTTTCTTTTTTTGAATAACTTTTCGGGGAGCCGTTTTCTACCGGGTCAACTACGGTACTCGAGTATTGTTAGATGAGTACTGATACTTTACTGCTCGAGTAGAGCCAATTCGGAATGAAAGGAAACGGATGAGGCCCTCTTTCTGGATCATCCAAAGGTCAATGTGGATATTTTCGGAGGCAGGAGGTATACGAAAGAAGAAGGAGGGGATTAAGAAGCGGCGGGGGGAAGTGGGTTTATAGGGAGATGATGTAAAGTGAGGAGTTAGTGAGGGGGGGGGGAAGAAGGGGGTAGGATTTGAGAGAAGTGGGGGAATAGGTGGGGGGGGAGGGGAAGTTTTGGTGAGGGATGTAGGTATCATGGTATCATAGACTATGTCGAGAAAAACAAGGACAAAGAGATATAATATCCTACACCTATTTTCTTCTCGAGCAAAGTTATCGCCAGTCCACGGAATAAGGTTCACGCGGGGGTATAATGGAGCAAGGTCAACATATGGGGAAAATGGGTTGATATAGACTCCATACTTGCGTAGTATAGTACAACAGAGGTACTGTACCCGGTGTCGGGGGTGTCGGGGGAAAAAGCAGTTAGCCGGATTGGTAATGATTGACTCTGGACCGTCTTCCTTTCCCGGGCCCTTTGGCAATCTGTGTATCTGTGTATGTTTACAGTACTCGTCCGAGTACCGCCGTACCAATAAGTGGCTTAGCGAGATAACAAATTAGCAACCGCTCTCTTGATATGATACTCCACAATTTCCGCAAGATCATAAAGGACCCAAGCTGAGAAAGGAAGCACTCACTCCTCCTCCCTCCCCTGCCGATACCCGGTTCTCCACAATGTACGAGTAGACCAGAGAGACTATTTGTTAGACCGCCACCAGAAACAGCCAACAACAAACCAAGCAAAATCACAGGATAAATAAAACGGTCCCGCAATTTCCGACAGCAAAACCGGACGCACGCGGCCAGCAGGTTGGTAGTGATGGCGCGGAAATCGCGAGCAACAAGGACCGGCGTTCCGGCTCAAAAACCCCGATCTTGTCAGATTATTATCATACAGGCATTCTACGGGTATGATACTGTGCACATATCATACGATAGTATAGTGCAGCGTACAATAAAGGCACTGATCTGAGCGGCTGTTGCTGGGGATCGTGAGGCAGTATTGGACTTCTTCCCCCGGGTTGGTATTGTAGCCTGGGAGATGGTGATAGCCTTGTGCGGTGGCTGTAGCTCATTGCCGTATTTTGTAGGATGAGTTTCGGAAGGGGGCGTCGTGGCCCACTTGTACGAGTATCATACAGTACAGCGCGGTAGCATTCCCATCACTTAGCCAGCGGGGAGTCTAAGCTGTTATTTTTATTATTTTTATTTTACTCTCACCGCTGGGTTCTCCTGTTTAGAGCTCTGGCGGGGCTTCCAGTTAGGTGGTACAGCTTGTCTCTCATGGGTAGAAGAGGGGACATGGCGGGGCTCACCAAACCACTTAAATATGGGACATATGGTGTCACTCGATTTCTGGATACATAGGCGGAGCTGGGGTGGGGAGCGTGATGTATCGTATAGTACAGCACTCGCGCATATATGAAGTTACATCAAGCACAAGAGCAGTAGGAAGGGAAAAAAAGGCTCGGTAGTGCCCAATTGAGCACCCTCAACTATGTTTTTGGTTTATGTTGACACATCCGACCATGACCATACCCAGGGATCTAGCAAATCTCTAGTATATCTACCCCTCTACCCTTTCACGCGAGCTCGGCCTTACTCGTCTTCGCTATCTTCGTCATCATCGTCGCTCTCATCAATGTCGTCAATATCATCATCGTCCTCCTCTTGTCCGTCTTTCAAGCCATACTTCAATCCATAATCATCTTGGAAGAATGACAAGGGATTGACCGTAACAGTGAAATTTTCCTTCTCATATGCCGCTTTGATAGACTTAATTGTCGGGAGAAATGGTCAGCGCCCCCCCGTTCCAAACTAGATCACTTTGGGGATAAGGGTAAAGACTCACGTCAGTTTTCACCGGTGCGGTAACGATTATGTTGTTACTTGTATCATACTGGAATATCGGCACCAAAAATTCTTTGAGACTGCTCCTCAGATCATCCACTGAAACCTCCTTCACCTTCTTTAATAATTGCATGTTATAGTCCTTTGACCGGTTATGGACGACCTGGTTCACGAAGGATACGGTGGCGGCAGCAGACATAGTGGATTCGCCATCGGCAAACGATACAACTATTCCGCTGAGCGCACCTTCTAGAGCGTGTTTGTTGAATGCGACAGTCCCATCTATATGGTCATTTATCACTTTCCTCGACACCTCCCATGCTCTATAAGCATCAGGAGAACGGTAGATAGTGTAAAACAGGTGACCGGCATCCAAGTCTTTCATAAAGTGGGTTGAGTAAGCCAACCCTGTTCCCCGAACAGCCCTTCGCACTCAAGCATTAGTACAAACTGACGGCATCGAGGGAAATGTATGACTTACCTCCATAGAGGGCCTTCAACGGCATCAAGATATGATATAGCCAGAAGGAGTGCTGGAAGCTTAGGGTGACTTGGGCTATCGGGTCCGACAGCGAAATGGATTGAAAAGGAGGAGTCAATCGTCGGAAGTGGGACAATATGCGTGATTTTTCCTGGCTTTGCACCCTCGGGTGTGAGCCGCGGCCCCCTGCGGTCGATGGGTGATAGTTTACCGCTCTAGTCATATTACACCGAGTTAGTACTCATCCTTCCTGGTAATTAAAAATGGTATCCCGCTCCCTCCAAGACTTACAAATGGCCGACCATCAGTGAAAACCTTCCACGCCGAGACCGGATTCTTTAGTTTTGCCAACTCTCCAACTATAAGTATACGGATATTGTCGATCATGGTAAATTTTTGGCGCAACTCCTCGAACTTTTCTATAACTTCTTCCGGTTTGTCCTCAAGAAGCTTGCTAATGCGTTTAAGATACAATGCTTTGGTAAGAGTATCCTGAGCCCGGGAAACTGAGTGACGGGAATACGCGACCATGCGAGCTACAGACCAGCTCATCTGCAGCAGATATTAGAGTGTAACAAAGGCATTAGTATATGCTAGAGGCTCACTTGGTTTCCCTGCCGCTTTTCCTCGGGAATGTCGCTCTTCATTTTTGTAAGAGTTGTAGCAAGGCGCTAACAAACGAGTCAACAAATCTCCTAATATCCTTGAGAGGGGGTAATATCCGGTACCTTTTTATCAAATATGCTATCCCACATTAACTCCCGTAGCCATTTTATGGCTACCTCGTACTTTTCTGGCTCTATCCGGAAGTTAATTCTGATGTTCTCTGCTGCATCCATATATGAAGCTGAGCCAATATCATAATCCACTGTATCCCTTTCCAGCTCTGCCACAACCTGTTCAAATTCGATTCTCACACCGCCCCTCGCCACTGGTGTATCAAAGAAATTTTCGAGATACACCGCCAGCAAAGGGCGCCGCTCTACAGGGATTGACTCAGTGGAGATTAGGAGAACGATTTTGACGAAATTCGAGGTAACGTTCTCGTAGTGCAAATATAGTGGAATACCTACAGAGTCTTTGTCAATGATTTTTTGGGCCTCGGTATCTCTGTGTAAAGAACTGGTTAGTGGCTTTGGAGTTTGATTCATAAGGCATTACCCACGTTTTCCATTCCTCAGCCGCCAGTCCAGCTCTCGCGGTCTTCAGAAGGGATTAGCCCCAGTCCAATATTACAAAATATTACATAGAGAAAGGAAAGGCTTACATCAGTTTTTATAAAATGAATTGCTTCTATGCCAGGAACCGGAAATTTCCCCAGGAGCTCTTTTGGAATTTCTCTCTCATTGTCCGTGGTTGCCTCGTCTAACCTTTCCTGAAGCTTCTTAAGACCTTCCTCGCCTAGCTCCTTCTTCCTTGCAGCTATCCTTGCCCTCTCGCCCTCTTCGATACTCTTGGCCAGCTTTGCGGATGGGCGCCCCAAAACAGAGACATGCGTATTTTCCGCAACCCATCTTCTTAGGAATTCTCTCCAATCCTTCTCGCTCCATTTCTCAAGTTCATCATACCAGGAGAGAGTCTCAATGTTCTTCAGAGTACTACCATCTCGCTTTCCAAATAGGTGATCCGTAATGACTGGAGTAGCGAAATACTCTCCAGAGTTCTCGAAGCCGTATTTCTTCTGTCGTTTTGTACGCCTCAGGCACTCCTGCATGTACTTAAAATCCAAAGGCTCGTCGACCGTTTTCTTCAGTGCCTCGAAGAGCCTTTGCTCAGCTTCGGCTAGACGTTTTGTAGAAACACTGGAGAGCGACAGCCATATCAAAGAATCTGGCCTATCCTCCACGTAGAACATGGCGCTAGAAGCAACAGGATCTTCACATTCCACCAATTGGCTCTCTAAAACAGAGACAGATGACCCAGTAAGAAATGTGCCAAGGGTTTCGAGGGCTGCCGTCGATTTGGGATCAGTGCAGTCGGGACCCAAGAAACCAACGATTACTTCCCCCCTGGACTCATCCTTTTCTGGAAATTCAACCGTAGATATAGATGAACTGTTTAATTGTGGAACCGGCTTCGACTCGATCCAAGGTCTATGAAACGTTTAGCACAATTTGATAAATCTAGAAAAGCCAGGAAGTCCGAACCTTCGCCAGGGCGCATTTGGGTCTGAGATATCCTCCATTATAGAATCCTCAAACTCATCCAGAATTTTCAACAACTCACCATGGACGATCTCCCCTATTATCACAACACACAGATTTTTCGGCTGATACATATCTTTGTGAAACTCCCTGATCCTGTCACTTGTCAGAACTCTCAGGGCGCCCATCATCCCCCCAGTTTCGTATCTAAAGCCAACTCCCTCAGGATATAACTTCCGGACAGCCTCAAGATTGGTTAATGTGCTTGCTGTGTTTTCTACACCCTGCATCTCGGAGTAGACAACCCCTGCATCTTGCCCTTCACTATTGATGTGGTGGACCTCAGTATAGCACGCGCTGTCGGTTATGGTAGGGAGGAGAACATGTTCGAGGTAAACCGGCAGAATCTGACCGAAACCTTCCCAACCAGCACTCTCAAGAGTGTATGCTGTATGGTCCGTGGCGGTCCAGGCATTCGTATTAGAGTATGCCCTATAAATGAGTCAACGAAGGGCCTCAATGGCACAACCAATAACTTATTTGAGCAAAAGACTGAACAAGGCATTATGGTTGGGAATTAGTACCTGCTTGCCATCTTGTCTAGAACTCCCTTGTAACGGTAGTTCTTAGATCCCATGAAGCATAGATGTTCTAAGGTATGCGGAGCTCCTGAATCATCCAAGATCTCCGTAGCCAGAGCAAAGTATCCAAGAACTTTTGGACCCTCTCGGTCGACAACTACCGCAGACATTCCGGTTCTTTGGGACTCATATTTAGTGATAACACTGGGGGCATAGTCAGCCTTGAACTGGGTGATTTGCTTGAAATGAGTTCCAGGCATGGTGGGCAAATTTGGTAGATATCTTCTAGATGGGGAAGGATGCCCAAGTTCCTTCACGAAGAGGAGGAAAATTAGACGCTTAATCGCGAAGTCTGGCGGTGACTTGTAGCTCGGAAAAAAAAGCGTAACAGCCAGGTAAAAATAAAAGGAGAATACAGATGAGGATAAGAGCGCAGACGAAGAGGATGGCGCAGGTACCAGTAAATGGATGCAAGGTGAGGTTCGAAGTGAACAGTGCTACTTGTACTGGTATGTGAGTTGTACAGTACTTGTACTGGGGAATAATGTTCCACTAAAGGGACAGCTCAACGGCAGGCTGAGAAAAAATTTTGAATGACGAGGATTGCGGGGTCAAAGTTGTGTGTGCATCTCCGCAGCTAGGGAGCTCGAAATGAATACACCCATCATATTTCATAGAAGAATTAGTGCCCCCTATCACACAATTTTACGATTGGAGGGACAAAGGTAAGATTGCTGACCCCGACGGGTCAACAAGATTCTGCGAAAATTTTTTACTTCTATGATACCGGTACTCGAGTGCGCTGGTAATACGAGTAGAGGTTGCATTGTCATTACGGGGCTTATTTTTTCCAATTGTATAGCAGCGTCTTCTTGAGAGGCTCTTCGTCGATAACTCCTCGCTAACTGTCTTCAACCTTCCCTGATAATGTCCTCGCATAGGTTAATGCCTATCCTATTACCTGCCAATGCACTCGTAACTCTCTACGAGCACCTGCAGAGTTTTTTCCTTGTTAAATCCTTATATCGGTATTATCGTTTAACGGCACAACCATTTGTAAAGGCACAGGCACATATCATAATAATGCTGTCTTATTATCATACCAAATTTGGTCAGGGCGGGGGGTTCAAGGAGCCACAGTGGATGAATATCTGCATATGAGTTTTACAAACTGAGTAGTGATGCCTGGTGCAAAACCGGCACAGCAGCTATCCTATTGCCGTTTTTGCCCGGGGATATTGGGGAACGAAATTATCGCTCCGTTACCGCCGCGACTGGAACCATATCGTGATGATCGGGTCTGTGGAATGTTATATAGGTGCTTCGCAGTGTGTCGAAAATTTCATTGATGATCACCGTATCAAATGTTAGAACTACGTTTTGACACTGGGTTGCGGTACCGGTATTTCAGTGCAGTCCTTTTTTGGTCCTAGAATGGCTCACGAGGAGGCTGTTTTTCAAGTATTGGAAATCTTGAATTGGTTCGACTTATGCAGGTATTTTTGGTGGCTAGAGGTGGCTTTGTTTCTAGGAGTGCTATCATACAGAGTATGGCCAGGCGTGGGTTTTCAAGTTGATGCGGTACGGTACCGTACAGTGTTGTTTTAGCCTAAGAATAGGAATGTGTGGCAGGCCATTTCTGAAAAGACTGATTGTATGATAAGGCTACTGCCCCTTCCTTCATAACTTGTCTTGAAAGGATAATTTGTTTCAAAACAATCCAAGTTGCGCTCGCATAGTGTGTGGTTTGAGATGCTAGATCTACTATCATGGTACCCGAGCACATGTGCAAATTGCGGCATGATAAGTTAGTACCGGTACTCCAGTGATCTTTACAGTGCTGATAAGTAACTTATGCCTTTAAAAAAAATGCTTGCAAGGGGGACGCGCCTTACACAATTCTGTGCGTAATTGAAAAACGGGGACTGCGTGCTCTTTACGCGTTGAACACGCCAATTAACACGTAAAACGCCAAGATTTAACCACAAAAGCCTCTAGCGCGTAGATTTTTTCGCGTCCTCGGCTGGTTGACCACCGCGCCAGCCACGCCTCGAACGCGACGCGCTACTAATAGGACTTTCAACCTTCTCATTAGTGACTCCATCCTCTTCCATTCCCTTGCACGCTCACCGCATTTATTCACCCACATTCCCTTTCTTTTTGAAGACTCATATATACCTTCTCCAACGCACTCACTTATTCATTCATTCATTCAGTCATTCATTTCCTCGGGTTTATTCGCCACGTCGCATCATCTCATAATGGCCATTGTTCTTGGTAAAAGGTCCAGGGCCACTTCTTTTGCCAGTATGTAATTCTCCTATGTTATACTCTAGGTGCTTGTATTAACTTCGGCCTTCACAGTTGTAGTTTCTTCGCCTCGTACTAGCAGTGATAGGGACACTCCGCAACATACTGGAGCAAAAAACGACATTCCTCCTCTAAGTGATACTCAACCAATGTTGGAAACGATAGTTGTGAGAAGCCCAAAAAAGCAGCGACGTAATTCGGTCCAGCAATCACAGCCTACAATGAGCCGTCAACCACTTTCTCCTCAAAAGTTAAATACAGTCCTTGGGCCCACCAAGGGGTCTGGTAATAATCCCTGCCGACCTCATCCTTTGGCGGTGAGTATATAGAACATTTTGCTTACTGTATCATAGATGAACAATCGAAACTACTGGAATGTCCAAAAACACCCCGGCATCGAGACTCGGTGAAGAAACCAGTCACTACCCCTAGGCATCGTGTCAGTGCGGTTGGGAAGCCTATCACCCCCAGACACGGGAAATTGTTTTCCCCAACCTCCGTGACGGCAACACCGACTAGCGTTCTAACTACGGCGAAAGCATTATTTTCACGTAGCTCTGCCCCCGGACGGTTGATAGGTCGTGACGATGAGAAGAGACAGCTCACAGAATTTCTTGAACCACGGATCAGCTCCCGCACAGGGGGATGTCTTTATGTTAGCGGTCCTCCAGGTTGTGGAAAATCAGCATTACTTTCTGAGGTCATGGCGGACTTGGGAGCTGATAAGTCAGAGACTGTTAAGACGGCTTACGTCAACTGTATGGCTGTCAAGGATCCCAAGGGAATATACTCCAAGTTGCTTGAAGAATTCTTTGTACAGGAGACATTGAGCTCTCCCACCGGGATGGAGGATCTAGAATGCCTATTTATCAGCAAGAAGGCCAGGAGGACTGCTGGCAATGTTTACGTTGTTGTGCTCGATGAGATTGACCATCTCTTGACCAAGGACCAGGAGGTTCTTTATAGCATCTTTGAATGGTCTCTCATGCAGGGCTCACAGTTGATCCTTCTTGGAATAGCCAACGCGCTTGATCTCACCGACCGTTTCCTTCCCCGCCTGAAGGCGAGGAATCTCACACCTCAGCTACTTCCGTTCCTACCGTACTCCGCATCTCAAATCGCAGCAGTGATTACTTCTCGTCTCCGTTCTTTACTTCCGGATGGAAATGAAACTCCGGGAGACTTCGTTCCGTTCATGCATCCCGCTGCCATCCAGCTAGCGGCTCGCAAAGTTGCTGGTGCAACAGGAGACCTCCGGAAGGTTTTTGACATCTGTCGCCGGGCTGTTGAACTAGTTGAATCGGAAACCCGCCAAAAGGAGCTAAAAATGAAGCAACAGCAGCAACAGGAAGAGGAGCCAAAATCGTTGGGTGAGATGATGAAGTCTCCAGCTCGTCAGCCACTGATGGAAAATGCGAACCTGAGCTCTCCACGTGTTCTTGTTAGCGCTCTCTCCTCCTTGACTATCGAGACAGCCCCACGCGCTACAATCGCTCATGTTGCTCGCGTCTCTTCCTCGTCATTCGGTGGATCTTCCATCACTCGTGTTAAAATGCTTAACTTGCAACAAAAGGCTGTCCTCTGTTGTCTTGCTACGACTGAAAAGTTCAATGGCAGTGTCACAATCAGAAAATTGTTTGATGTTTATACAGCTTTATGCAAGAAGGAGCGGCTATTACACCCATTGTCCTCGACCGAATTCCGCGATGTTGTTGCCTCACTTGAAGTTGCCGGTGTTGTCAACATGATGGCTGGAGGTATGGGTACACCAAGTAAGAGGGGAAGGGTTTCAGGTGGTATGGAGGAGAAGAGAATATCTACTTGTGTGAGGGAAATGGATCTGTTGACTGCTGTTGCGGATGTTGGCCCTATCTTGACAAAGTTGTTCTCGGACAGCAGGTAGTTGGGGTTTCTTAGTTCTCCTATTTTCTTCATTCGGTTTAATTGTTTTTCTCTGGATTATTCCTGCATTCTGTTGGGATGGCTCTCTTTTTTTCTTAGTAAAGTGAAGGATAAAATGTAATTACTATGGCGTGTTGAACGAGTGATAGTTGTGATTTCAACAGCAGAAGATGATGGGCTTGGATGAGTTGTTTCTTGGGTTGAGATATGTGGGTGTTGCAGTTCTTCATTGTAGGCTTGGGGTTTTGTATTTAGAACGAGGAGATTGTCGAGTGGGTATCCTGATCTTCAATTGCTCAAACCACTTGATATTGCGTCGCGTCTCCTCCGACTGTAAACACGCATCATACCAATAACCGTCGCGTTATGTAAAGTAGCAAGTTGCAACGAGAACGACTACCAAATTCAAAGCCAGAAGGCTGTTGCTGCATGCCGCTTTTGCTGGTCAAGTTTTGGGTGACGGTTATATTTCTGGCTGGCCCTCGACTGGTGACTTGTGTGCTTGGCAAGGACCTGGATGCCTTGGTCCCTGGCCCCACCTAAATATGAATCCTGGCGCCAAGGCACCCACTCTATGACTTTATGGATTGCCAAGAAAAACTTAAGATATCATACAAGTACCGTGTCGAGCTAGGGCTTTGCCCAACCCCACCACAAAGTGTAACCGACGGTCACAGTTGAGACTCATCGCACACACCGAACGCCCAGCCATTGTATCGTGAATGCACACGAATTTTCGAGACCCCTTAGGACAACACTCATCGGCGACATTCAGCGACAGCAGCCCCACGAGCCCATCAAAAGTCATCACCAGCACCATTTACCATGTCTGACTCTCAAGTTACCTTGAGAACTCGCAAGTTCATCCGCAATGCCCTTCTTGGAAGGAAGCAGATGGTTGTGTATGTTTTTACTCCCCCCTCTTGCTTTGGCTAAAGAATTCGAGGTATCGAAAGTGGGATTTAAATGGCTGACATTTTTTTGGGTGGCTCCTTTCAGCGATGTTCTCCACCCCAATAGGCCCAGTAATTACTCCCCTTCTCACTCCCGATCAGATATTTTTTTGCGGATCGCATTATGCTATGGGCGGGGGGGACTTGACTAATGGATTGATAGATGTCTCCAAGGACGATCTTAGGACCAAGCTCGCTGAATTGTACAAGGCCAACAAGAACCAAATTTCTGTTTTTGGTTTCCGCACACAGTATGGTGGTGGCAAGTCCACTGGGTTTGCTCTGATTTACGACACTTATGAGGCTCTTAAAAAATTTGAACCCCACCACCGTCTTGTTAGATTTGGAGAGGCAACCAAGATTGAGAAGGCGTCCCGCCAACAACGTAAGTCGAACCTGTGCCCCCCCTTTTTTTCTATACGGTTATAAATACGGGCATGTGCTGATGGCCGCGGATAGGTAAACAACGCAAGAACAGGGCCAAAGAGTCGAGAGGTACTGCCAAGACCAAAGCGGGCAAGGACAAGAAGAAGAAATAAACTACTCAATTTCCGGTTAAAAGTTAGAATCTCAAAAACTAGCCTTCACTATCCACGGGACTTGAAAATGGGCGGGGATAGGTTACTGGTTGGTGGATGGAAAGTGAAGGGTTGTGTGCTATTGGAGAGATTTCGGTTTTGTTTTTTAATGTTCTGCTATTCTTTACTGTGGGATAATTGAAAAATGGAGCAGGGAACGGCAGGTCTACATTTTATTTTTTTCTATCGCGGGCCCTTAGGCTTGGGGGTCCCATATCTTCAATCATGGCGCAATTCTAGTTGTTTTTTTACACTTTCTGGTCGAACCACTGGTTCCGGTTTCTTTGGTATGATATTTTGTAGAGATATTTGAATTGTGGACAAGCAGGTACGGAAAAAAAGGTAAATTTTATGGGTGGCTTTCGTTTGTTAGGGGAGATCTGAAACTCGCATATGATTGTCCCAGGTGTTTGTGCCCCATTTTGTGGACTCACAGTGTTATGCAAAGGTACCTTCTTGAATCAGTGACTTCAAGCTTGATTGCCAGTTCTGCGATCTTTGAATACTGGAGAAATGTTTCGTATTACTCCCATGGTGATCCACTGCCTCCAAAACCTATATGTACAGTACCTACTGGGACGTTGCTAGCGTATATGCTCTAATGTCTATTCTTAGATAGAATTTTGTGCTGAAGTACTGGTTGCGATCTAACAATAGGAGATGTGATTCCATGTATCACATAAGACTACTTGTACGGAAAAATTAATACCGAGAACTTACATGGCTTCCAATACACATTACAATTTACAGGCAAATAGGTGTTGATGGCATGGGTGCTATTTGATGCAGCAGAGAAGTTCTATGGGAATATTCGATCACGGTATTGGGAATTATTATATCATACTTGAGCTGAGATTGAGGTTTCTGATGGGTCCGATGTGCTCTTGCCTAATATTTCCTTATAATAATATGATAGCAATGCCGAGATCTGAGTCTCGAGCCCCGATACCCCACCAGAGGTGACTGCCACCGCTTGCATCAAGACTGGACTGTAGACCCCATGGCAGAGATTTATGGTCTCGGATGTTAAAAAATTTAATACTGCTTTTTAGTCCTTATACCTTTTTTCATTCCTGAGTTTTATGACCTTCTAGTGAGCATTTTGTCCTCGGATCCTCAAAAACTAGGCTCATAAAAATACGGTTTCGGTCACTCAATGGTGATCTGGCCAATGGAATTTATGGCACCGAGGAGTTAATCAATTTTATCCTCAAGTGGCGGACTGTCTTCCTATGCTCTGCAGTCCTAAATTGTGCTTCATC